>NW_027266612.1:0-72991 GCF_046630445.1 Rutidosis leptorrhynchoides
ACATAGAACAAGCAATAAGAAAATATTAAGCAACGATACAAATGTCTAATTGCTCATAGATAATTGTCTTTATTCTACCTCTAATATCACTCTCAATAAGTAAGACGGTTCAAAACTCTTAGCTGTCATAGTTTCTCTAAACGCATTACATAACATAAAGTTATATTCCTCATCAGTGACCAAGGGAAGTGATCGCAAATCATAAATTCAAAGTGGAAACAGCACTAACGTTGCAAACAGAAAGGTCCAATGCAGAGTGATCATTGTGTGAACGAGAGGAGCCAGATGAGCAATCTAAGTCTTCAATTTTGACTCTCGATTCGTACCATTTCATTGACTCAGATGTATTACACATATTTTCTACGTATTACATCACTCGCAAAGTCATCAATTTGACGCATTATTAGCATGAGATGAGGCGTGTTCAGACCCCTGGACTCCAAGCACCGCCTATAAAATCTGCTTCATTCTCATATGCTCTGCCCATCAAAACAGAGTTATCTTATTTGAAATAAAATGGCTCGCTCGTCGTGCTTCTGCATGTCCATAAACTTGCTTTTCTTGTACTTGTGGTCACATCCTATCGGTGCTCACAATCTCTCTCGTTTTGTAAAATCTCTGTGTCTCGAGAACGAAATATCTGCATTGCTGCAGTTTAAAGAGAGATACGACATCGCCAATGTTTCGGGTGGTCCTCTCGCTCGTTCCAAGACTCTATCCTGGAATAAAGATCAGGATTGCTGCTCCTGGGATGGAATCGAGTGTGACAAGAACACCGGCCATGTAATTGTTCTCAACCTGAGAAGTATTTTCTCTATGGTTCTATCGACAACAACAGTACCCTCTTCCATTTGCTCACCTTGAAAAGCTCGATCTCAGCGACAATCACTTCAACTATTCTCAGATACCGTCCCGAATTGGAGACCTATTGGGATTGACTTATCTTTGTTGGAGAAATCTTTCCAGAATATTTTGAAGCTGACAAAACATTTCTATCAGTCTAAGTCTGGATATCGATAGTTAAAGTCTCAAGAATTTATAGTCTCAAGACTTTGTTATCTCAAGACTCAAGACTCAAGACTCAAGACTCAAAATTATTCTCACTGACAGTCTTTCTAATCCAGTGTTGAAGGAATCCAAGTCGAGGTTTATGATTGAGGATTTAATCCTATCCTCTGGAATAGATTCTTTGGTTGGATAATCATTTCGGATTCTTTAATCGATTGAAGATCCGATGGTCGACGAAATAATCTTGGATTATTCTATTCTTGGAAACCGAGATCCTGATTGTATGGGCGAACAGGATTGATGGGCTATCATCAGATTCTTAAATAGCTCGGATGATCTTCTTGATTGATTCCGTCCAACGGGTAGATTGGAGGAATTCCTTTGGTAAGTGCCAACGGCTATGATGGCATGAAGGAGTATAAAAGGAAGACGTTCTAGTTGTTTTAAGTGCGTGATCGATAGAAAATTCCAGAGTCTGAAGATCCTTTGATTGTTAGTTGAGACTGAGCGAAATTGTATACTGAGAGTGTTTATACTTGGTGACACCTTGAGCGAGTGTGGTAGATCATCTACACCTAGAAATCAAGGAAGATCAACACTGTAACAACTCTTTGATCATAGTGGAATCCAGCCAATCGGCTGTCAGTGCAGAAGAGTGGACGTAGGCTTGAATCAAGCCGAACCACTATAAACCGAGTGTTCAATTCTCTCTTTCCCTTACTCAGTCTTGCGATTGAATTTTTAACTGTTGCAATTCTCTAATTGTTTAAATATCGTGCAAGCTTCGAGAAAATTTTTTGTATACCTATTCACCCCCCTCTAGGTACTCGTACTAGCTATCTCAATCTTGACGTCTCTTTTTCCGTATTTTCCGGTCGAGTCCCATCAGAAATCTTCAAGCTGACAAGGTTGGTGTACCTTGACCTGTGTTGCAATCTCAATCCATATACTTCTACACGTTTGTTGGAAATGCAACCTTTAGGCCTGAGAAGCCTGGCTCAAAATTTGACCAACCTGGAAGTACTTGAACTCGGTGCTGTCAACATGTCGTCCAAAGGAGAAAATATTCAATGGGTTAGCAATCACCACGTCATTATCCTACGTGACGCGCACGAGCCTAGGTGGCTCCACTGAAATGTCGACACGTGTTCACTGACTTGACGGCTGGAAATGGAAAAGTCTAAAATGTGAGCCTTTCTTTTTCTCTCTCTTCTGTCAGCCGACTGAAATGCCTCGGCAAAAGCAACAATTAATGCTCTCGCCGCTCAAAAATCTCTCTCCTCTTTTCAATTTGCAAACATTTTTTTGCCTTCTCCTTCATTGAGTTTAGAAGAAAAGACGAAGACACCTTCTCTCTCATTCTCCTGCACGCCTGATCGTTCGCCTCCGCCTCCGCCTCTCCCAAGGCCCTCGTCGGTCGCAGGTGCTGCTAAGATCTGCCTCTGGCACGTCGCCTCCCCCATGACCCTCGCTTGGTCGCAGCTGCTCGGTACCGAGCCCCCTTCGCCTCCACCGTCGCCTCCGGAGCCTCATCGGCTGCCACGATTCATCAGACTCCTCTCTCTCTCTCTCTCTCTCCCCCACGCATGCTCGTGCCGGTCTCTTGGGAACCCTAGCGGCGTCTACTGTGGCCACACCATATCTCTCAGCCTCGGCAACTTATGAGCCTTGGTCCGATTGCGTCCCTCCGACAAGCTCGTTATCCACCTCATCCCATCCACGATCTCGTCCACTTTACGTCTCTAGATCATCTGGTAACATTTCGGGTACTGGTGGCTGAAGACATCGTTGGGGTGTTTTTCTTCCTCAATCAAGCTACAAAAATCCTTGGAACATTGCAGTCAAAGAGGAAACTCTGAAATTAGAGATTTGTCTTCGTCGAGATCACTACACCCGGAGTTCCTGTAGAAATTGGATAAAAGAAGACGTCGACTATGTATGTTAGTGCTGAACACGACGCATGCCCACTCGACATCAAGCTCTAGCCAAAAGAAGCGCCCAAGGCCACAAAGAACTTCTTTAAGCTCTGCCTCGAATGTTACTACAACGGCACCATCTTTCACCACATCGTCGAGGACTTCCTTGTTCAAGGTGTCAATCCTTTCCTAGTGGCTCCGGCACAGGTCCCGCCCTTCCCTCCCCCTCTCTCGAAATGGAATTACGGAGATTTTGAGCAATTGGTTTGGTCTGTTAGCATAGAGGGTTTTGTTGATGGTTATTGTTGATGGTGATGGCTGATGTGTTAGTGATGTTCTATTGCATTTGTTCATGTGACTAGAGATTGCATTAGCTCTTGCTTCAATGTAGGATCTGCACAAGTCAATCGTGTATTCTAGGGTGGGGGGAAGAACAAAAGATTGGCTTTTAGCTGGGTTTTGCACAAATATATAAGAGATTGTGCTCTAAAGATGGTTCTCTAAAAAGGAAATTATCAATATAGAAATCTGTCATGTACAAATTCTTCAATGAAGGTTTCTATGTTGTCCCCGCTTTTGCCTTTCCCTTAACACCATTCATGTTGTGAGCTAGTGATGAGGTTGCTTATTGTTTTCTTCTTGTGACAGCATATGGCAAGAGTAAATCTTCTTTTCACGCATTTAGTTGTATTTAATTGTTGTTTTTAGATAACTAGAGTGTGAAGGCAATCCGAAGAAAGACCCTAGAAACTGGTAGGATGAGGTATCTCCGCATTTTCCCTCGCAGGTTCATGAAACTCCTGCGTTCTGATTAATTTATTATCTGAAGATTATGAAGTTTTTAATGTATCTTCAGTTTGGAGTGCACTCGCATTGAAAAGATGGTTAGATCTTTCTTGGTTTGTAAAGATAAATTTTGTTGTGAGGAGAGGAAATTTCCAACTTGTTTTGTCACTTTGGTCTTTCGGCAACAGGAATATTAAATGAGTGGTGAAGTCATGTAGAATCGAATTGTTGTGTATGAACAATAATTGAGCTTAATTCGTATTGAGTGAAGTCCTTGATCTTAAGATTATGCATGTAGTATTATCATGCTCTTCAACATTGTTTAATTTCTGAATTTGAAGGAATTTGGTTTTCAAACTCATAACCTTGTTTGTACCTCCTGATGGTCAAATGAGCTAATGTCTTGACTATGGGCATTAATGGTTGAAGCTAGCTAGATTTGTGTATTTAAGTTGGATGATCTTGTCAATATATTTCTCCTGCTTAATGAAATTTTATTGGCTCTTTGCTTATAGTACTGAGGAAGCACAATAAGCTAGTTATGCTTGCTGTCTGCTTGCAGCTAGGCATTTCAATGTAAATACATTTTCCACTTTGTTCTTGTTCAAATGAGGTGTTGCTTAGCTGATGGATAATGTATGGTGATGGGTGTGGTGATGTATGTGATTATGTCCACCAAGATTTAGTTGCCTCTATTATGTGGTTTACATAAACTGCCTTGTTCTTTTTTACCTAGATTTCTGCTGTCTAATTGCAGTTAGGTCTTCTTCATTGCGGATTGTGTTGCCAGCTAAGGTGGACAAACAATCTTAGTCCAAACATAAACATGGACCTTTTACTGAAGGGGGAGAAGCTTGTCGGTTAGCTTCATGGAATAGGTCTTCTGAAGCATTTATGGGGAGATCAATCAGCTTCATTGAGAAAGTGGAATTAACTTTGAATTGGTCTTTATCTTTGTACTTGGTATTGAGAAGAAAATATAGCGTGTGCATGATATTGAAAAGGCAATACATTTAAGGAAAAAGGCTTTCTCTATGTTATATGCCTACGATTTGAATTCGTTTACCTTGCTAAGCCCGGTGACAAATAGCCAAGATTTGGCTTCGTCTTGTTGTAAGGAGAACGGAATATTGCCAGGTTTGCTTCAAAGGACCGCCATCATTTCCTTTCCAACTGGGATGAATTTCTAGTAATCTCCCAGTCAACTTTTAGTGGTGATGCCTATTAAATTATTAGTTTAGCACCCCTACAACCCTCTATCGGCATGCAACGGTAATTCATTGGCAAAAAGTTGAGGTGCAATTGCAGATCTTGACAATTTTCTTGTTCTTGCTCTAACTTGAAAACAGAGAGGTGCAATTGCAGGTCTTGACAATTTTCTTGTTCTCTCTAACTTGAAAACAGAGATGCATTTCTTCGAAGGAAAGGCTCCATCTCTTTTCATCTATTTATCATTTCAAAGCCACCCTATTTCACTAAGAAAAGTTTAGAAATGTTGATTGTGTATAGGTAAAATTAAGTCCATGGCTTCTGTTTAATCTTAACAAGGTCGAATTTGATCTTGTTATATCTTTTGCATAAAAGTCTCAACCTTTAATAGATTGTGACTTGCATGGTGCATGTCATTGTCCGTCTCTTAATATTTCAAAAGATTTAAGTTGGGCATAATCTAAAT
Organism: Rutidosis leptorrhynchoides; assembly: GCF_046630445.1. Classification (NCBI taxonomy): domain Eukaryota; kingdom Viridiplantae; phylum Streptophyta; class Magnoliopsida; order Asterales; family Asteraceae; genus Rutidosis; species Rutidosis leptorrhynchoides. The sequence continues at coordinate 5,386 of NW_027266612.1, forward strand.
GTTAAAGGGAACAGGATAAACTTTTGCCTCCAAATAACCATCTCGCTGCGTACCAAAGATCTCGTGAGATGATACAATGATACAAGTTGAGAAGGGCACACTCTCACAGTCAAGATCGCCATAATAGGACTCAACAACTTGCTCCAATCAAGAGAGATGAAAGTTATAACTAAGGACAAGTAGGCATTGCAAGAGCATTAATGGCCGACTACCACATCACTAAACAGTTCTAAAACAATGGTACGCTTAATCTTTGCTCATTCAAAATTGCAAATAATGCCACAATAGATGAAATTAAAACAAAGTATATTAAAGGGCAACGGTATATGACAAAAGTTCCCTGCGTCTAGATAAGTAAATTCTTCAAATTTACATAATTATGTCCCAAAACTATCATAACAATTAAGCAGAAGCCGGTGCTACGTGCTTCCTTCACATGGCTTCAGTACCTACATCATCATCAACTCCATAAATCAGCAAAAAAGCAAAAAAATTCCATCACCAAGTGCAAAAGATAACATTATCTCCATGGACAATCAAACAAGAGCAAAGCTCATCACCTTCTCTAAAACCAGTCCCGAACTTGCAAGGGACATTGCAGAGATACCCCATCCTACCAGTTTCCGTGGTCTTTCTTTGGGTTGCCTTCACAATCCAGTTATCTAAAAACAATGATTAATTACATCTCAATGTGAGAAGAAGATTTGCACTTGCCATATGTTGTCACAGAAAGTAAACAATAAGTAACCTTATCACTAGCTCACAACATTTATGGCACAAAGAGAAAGCAAAAGCGGGAACATAGAACAAACAACAGGACCTAACCTACATTGGAAGAATTTGTAAATGACACGTTTCTATATTCATAATTTCCTTTTTACATAACCATCCTTGGAGCACAATGTCTCTTTTATTTGTGCAAAACCCAGCCAAAGTCAATCTTTTGTTCTTCCCTTACCCCAAAAAAGAAAGAATACACTAAATTAAGCAAGAACTAATGCAAGCTCTAGTGTCACATGAACTAATGCAACAGAACGGCAATAACACATCAGCCATCACCAGCAACAATAACTATCAACAAAACCCTCTATGCTAACAGACTAAACCAATTGGTTTTGCTTGAAATCCTTGCAATTCAATTTCAATAGTGAGAGAAGGGACGTGTGCTGGAGCGAGTAGGATCGCCACCTTGAACTACAAGTAGACAGCAGAAATCAGGGTAAAAAAAAACAAGGCAGCTTATGCAGACCACGTAATAGAGAAACTAAAACTTATTGGACACAATCACATACATTACCACAACCATTGCCAATACAATCTCATCCACTAGCTAAGCAACCACCTCATTTGAACAATAGCAAAGTGGAAAAGGTATTTACATTGAAATGCCTAACTGCGAGCAGACAGCAGGTTCAACCAGCTTATTGACAAATATATTGACAAGATCATCCAACTTAAATACACAAATCTAGCTAGCTTCAACCATTAATGCCCACAGTCAAGACATTAGCTCATCCAACCATCAAGAAGTATAGACAAGGTTATGAATTTGAAAACCAAATTCCTTTGAATACAGAAATTAGATGATGTTGAAGAGCATGATAATAGCACACGCATAATCTTACGATCAAGGACTTCACTCAAAGCAAATTAAGCTTAATTACTGTTCATACAACAATTCACAACAATTCGATTCTACATGACTTCACCCTCCTTCAATATTTTCGTTGCCGAAAGGCCAAACTGACAAAATAATTGGGTATTTCCTCTTCTCACAACAAAATCTATCTTTAACACAAACCAAATGAAAGATCTAACCATCTTTTCAATGCGAGTGCACTTCAAACTAAAGATATGTTTAAAACTCCATAGAACACAAACTCAATCCCTAAGCAACTACTCCACCATCCATTCTTGAGCATTGAATAAGCAATCTCGACCCCATTCACAATTAACTCATCTTAATTTTTGCAGGGACGGAGCAATTGGCTTAGCCTTGGTAGCCATTTCCACGAAGCGAAAATGCAAAAACACAAATTGGGAGGTTGGAATCAAATGCAGAAGGAGCCTGATCGCTCATCTTAACGTTGCTTTCACATTAATCATAAACTCATCAGAGCGCAACTTCCAACCACATGTCCAAAAATAAAGCAAGAGGAAGAGAATCGAATCAAACCAGATCGCGAAAAAGTAAAAGGCAGCTAGATTCATGACGCAATCACAGTAAAATAGGAGTCCAAAACGTCTCAGTGCCATTCCAGAAGAATCAAACAAAAACCTTAGATCACACAAACATGGAGACAAACCTTCCCCTTCGTCGGCGGCTCCAATATGTACATGGTCGACATTTTCTTCTATTTAAATATTACAGGAACTCTGAGTGCAATGAACTCGGCGAAGACAAGTCTTTGATTTCGGATAATCCTCCCCGACCACGATGTTCCAAGGTTTTCTGTAGCTCGGTTGGGGAAAAAGAACACCCAAATGACACTGTCAGCTGCGGGTATCCGAAATGTTCCCAGATGACGAGATCATGGATGGGGTGAGGCACGATGACGAGCTCGTCGGAGGGACGCAATCGGACGGAGGCCCAGAAGTTTCCGAGGCTAAGAGAGATGGTGCGGCCATAGTAAACATTGCTAGGGTTCCCAAAAGATCGGCGCAATGAGGCTCCGGAGGAAATGGCGGAAGGCGAAGGAGGTTCAGGACCCAGCAGCTGCGACTGAGCGGGGCTCTTAGGGGAGGCGATGTGCCAAAGGCAGACCCAAGCAGCAGTAGTGACCAAAGGCGGCTTTGGGGAAGGGGAAGGTGGAGGCGGAGGCAGAGGCGGAGGAGCGTGCAAGAGAAAAGGGAGAGAAGCTTCATCGTTTCTCTTCTTCGAGAAGGCCAAAAAGCTTGAAAATTGCAAAGAGGGAGAGAATGTTTTTAGCGGCAACTCAAATTCGAGCATTAATTACCGTCCAAGTCCTTTTTCAGTCGGCTGACAGAAGAGAGAGAAAAAGAAAGGCTCACATTTTAGACTTTTCCATTTTCCAGCCGTCCAAGTCATTGAACACGTGTCGACATTTCAGTGGAGCCACCTAGGCTCGTGCATGCCACATAGGATAATGACGTGGTGATTGCTAACCACTGAATATTTTCTCCGTCCGTCCAAAGTGCCCAACACCCTAGCAAATCTGACTTCCTTGAGAGGGCTAACCGTAGACGTGTGCGACCTGCATGCTGTATTCCCGTCCGCCATTTTCAATTTACCAAAGTTGATATATCTCGGGGTGGCTAACAATAAAGCTCTCATAGGGCAATTGCCTTAACTTCAACTCAAGTAGTCCTCTTAAACAACTACGATTGCCTGGCACGAGCTTTTCTGGAAAGCTACCCGCTTCAATCGGTAATCTCCGTTCCTTGGAATACTTGAATCTTAAGTCCGAAACATGCAATTTGACAGGGTTGTTACCCGCGTCAATTGGAAAACTTCCTTCCTTAAGTTATCTTGACATAAGCGGTTGCAAATTCTCAGGGTCATTACCCTCATCAATTGGAAACCTTCCTTCCTTGAGTAACCTCAGCCATAGTTGGTTGCAATTTCTCAGGATCCATCCCAGCTTCATTTGCTAATCTTAGCAACCTCGAATACCTGGGTGTCAGCATGAGCCCATTCACTGCCCATACCATTTCCTCTTTGTCTTGGATTTGGAAGATTAAGAAGCTTGCCGCTTTGTATCTTGAGCAAATCAATTTATATGGCGAAATTCCACCTTCAATTGAAACTTTGTCTCAACTAGTGGAGTTAAGCTTTCTTGGCAACCAATTAAGCGGTACTATCCCATCTCAGCTCGGAAACCTCACTCGGCTGACAAGATTGTCCCTCCGAAGTAATCAACTATCAGGGTCCATACCGTCTTCGCTTATGAGCATGACTCGATTGGTCATGCTTGACCTTGCGGTCAACAAATTCCACGGTGAGATACCTTCATCAATCTCTCAACTCCAAAATCTCCAGATCCTCCTCCTTGTTAAAAACAATTTCAGCGGCACTGTTGAGCTAGACAACTTCTCAAGCTCAAACAATTGTTAGTGCTGCAACTATCATTTAACAAGCTATCATGCCGCACTAGTAGCACGAATGTTAATCTTCCTCAGCTTCTTGTCCAAGGACTGGCATCATGTAATTTGAGCAAGTTTCCGGCATTCTTACAAAACCAAGAGAGCATGAATTGGTTGGACCTATCGGATAACAACATTAGGGAGAAGTGCCCTTTGGGTGTGGAACGGCAATTTTAATAGGATGCAATACCTGAATCTCTCTCATAACTTTTTATTGGTCTTGATCAATATTACCCTATGAATCCTATATATATGTACACAATAGACCTATCTCATAATGTGTTGCAAGGACCACCCCCAGAAGCACCGCCGTCCATAATGTTCTATCTAGTATCCAATAACAGGCTGACGGGAGCATTGTCACCATGGATCTGCAATTTGAGTTTAGCAATCGCACTAAACTTGTCTTCTAATGATTTGACTGGCGTGCTTCCAGTTTGTTTGGGTAATATCAGCGAATCTCTCATGATATTGAGCCTAAAAGGCAACAATTTTCGTGGAAATATTCCTAAGCTATTGGTGAAGGGGACGCAACTGACGATGCTTGATTTGAGTGACAATCAGTTGCAAGGCAATTTACCAAGGTCCTTAGCCAATTGCAAGATGCTCGAGTTCATCAACTTTGCAAACAATCTTATCGTGGACAGCTTCCCATCATGGTTGGGATCTCTACCAGAGCTTTGTGTCCTTATTTTGCGATCCAATAAATTCCACTATGTTATAGAGAGGCTCAATCTAATCAGACGTTCCTTAAGCTGCAAATACTTGACCTCTCTATTAATGCATTTGCCGGTAAGTTGCCTGTGGAATTCTTTCAATCTTTGAATGCCATGAAATCTGAGACGGGAAACTTTACATAGATGCATAGAAACCTACAACCAAGATGGTACCTTAGCCTCACCTACTATGGCAATTACGAATTTCTCCATGATAGTGATTTATAAAGGCCTTAAATTGTATTACACGAAGATATCAAAAGCCCTCATAGTCATTGACCTCTCCAGCAATTTGTTTGAAGGAGAGATCCCGGGTGCCATTGGTGATCTTAAAGGACTACGGGGATTGAACCTTTCAAATAATCTCCTCACTGGTCACATCCCACCATCGTTAGGGAATCTCAAAGCACTTGAGTCATTGGACCTTTCTTTGAACAAACTCTCGGGACAGATCCCCCAGAAGCTAACAGAACTCGGGTTCCTTTCTTTCTTGAACATGTCTTACAACAATCTTACTGGGTCTGTGCCTAAAGGGAAACAATTTGATACGTTTTTGAATGATTCTTTCGAAGGAAACTTGGGACTATGTGGAGAATTCATATCCACAAAATGTCAAGATTCAAGGGATAAGTCAAGACAACCTTCAACCCACCAAGAAGAACGCCTGGGATCGCCAATCGAACTTGATTGGAAAATTGTTCTTTTGGGTTATGGAGCGGCTTGGTGATTGGAGTGGTCATCGGAAATGCATTCATCTCCTGGAAACATGATTGGTTTGAAGGAAATGCTAGGAGAAGGCGACAGCCTAGGCAACCTAGGAGGGGTAGGAACTCTTGGTCTGGCAAGTTTTTTAATTTTTGCAGATATTAGAACTTCCCTAGAAAAAATGAGCTAGGTATTTCCTTCTCTATCTCAAATGCATTTGTTTCTTCATAGTATTTTTATAATTATTTATGTCGAACTTCATTTTCCTTCATCTAATCTCTCATCACGTCTATTTATAAAGCCATTATCAACTTGAAAACCCAGGTCATTTGCGCCTTTTCCTATAAATGTATAAGCAAAAGTACTACTGTTGAACACTCAAATCTGAATTGCCATAAGGATTTCTTCTTTATCCAGGGCTCACATCACTAGCTAAAACCCATTTATGGATTCTCGTAAAACAATGATACAATGTTCTCACAACTTTATGCAAATCCTAGCTTTCATCCATGCCTTGATTATTTGCTTTGGTTGTTTGTCACCTCACAAATTGTACAGACAATGGTTGTATTGACATTTGAAACAAAATTCGCATTTGGAGATTCATTGGACCTAATCCCATTTGCTCAGCCCATTTATTAAGTCTAACTTGCTCAAGTTCGCCCAGTCCACCAACCCAAACCACTAGCCAAGCCCATCAGGAATTTGACCGGCCCGTCAGTCTAGCCCATGAAGCCCAAATTTAAAATCGCATGAAGCGACTTCTGCACAGGCCCACATTCACAAGTTTAAGTTGGAGCCTCTAAAGCCTGTTAGAGCTTGGCCCATAAAGCGCGCATGTGCAGGAACTGAGGAGCGAAGGAATTCTGGCAAGGGGACTATGTTACACCATATACTTATAGCACCTCACGGACTGACAGAGTTCCCTTCTCTCTAGAATTCGTAGCCCATTCTTCTTCTCCGGACATTGCTTGCCGTCGCCGCCGTCGATCGTCACTTCAATCCATCTCCACCGCCGCGAGATTAAGACTCTGTTCCCCCTGTTCTCAGTCATTGATCGCTGAAGAGCTTGAGCGGCAGTTCGCCATTTACTCTTTCGCTGATTCCTCCTGTCTTCCGAAGTTTGCTTCTGTGACTGTCTTGCTCTGGTCCGATCGATAATCATTGCAGGCAATCCTTAGTTTACGAACCGTATCTGCTCTGTTTTTGCTAAAAAGAGAGGCCGAGAATCCTACGTACTGATTGTGTCTGAATCTTATGTAATCGAGCTTCTGCTAGCAGTTTGAACTCCTCGCGTTTTGTCATATTCCTGCGTTTAGATCATTAGATTAAAATGTCTACCATGTGTTTGACAATTTTTTTAGTGAAACCTACCTGTGAATTTGAGTAAAATTCCTTGCATATTGACGTTTTGTTGATTCTTACGTCTTCAGAATAAGACGTCTGTGTTTGATCCTCTCATTGCACCATTGAATTGACCTGCTGTGATGCTCATCCGAGACGTTGCCTGTTCTGTCTTTGCTTATTTCAGCCTTGATTTCAGCCCATTTCGCTAGTCTTATTGTCAAACGTGAATATATGTCGATTGATCTTTAGAGGCGGCTCAGAATAAACCAATATGAAAATTGATAAAATAATTAAATATTAAATTGCGCTTTCATTTAAAAGTTTAACATTTTAAATAGTTGATAGTCTAACAAAATCTCACAAATATGAAAGATATTAATATATATATATATTATATATATATATATATTTCAATAACAAGTTGTTGATTGTTATATTTGAAACCGTGTCATTTGGATAAAAGGACTACCATGTCATTGCACCTGTACTTGTAAAGTTGGGGGTGTGATAGTAATTTGGAAAATTACATAAAAAGTCCTAAATCGACCGGTGTCCACATCAGCACTAGTCGGTGGACTAAATTGGCATTAATGTGAGAAATTTTGGACTAAATTGGCAAAAAAAATGACTAAATTGATACAATTATAATAAGTTTATGATTTTTTTAAATAATTTTCATGAAATAAACATACATAGGATTTTTATTTTATATTTTTTACGAGTGAATATTTGCTGTGGAGATGGTAAAATGTTGACAAGACCCCTTCTCAAAAAATTGATATGTAATGTATTTAAGCGAGCAAGTATACAAATTTTTATGGCCTCCATGTTTGTGATCAGATTAACCATTGTGAACGAGGAAAATTCAAACGGGGAAAGCACGTGACTTGGTGCTTGACTTTTGCAGACTTGAGTGGAACCGTTATTGAGACCTTGCATTATGCACAGTAGACTGGCTGGAAGCACTGGTTTGGCCCAGTCCTGGAAATATCCTGCATGGCTGTTTGAATGATATGATCGAGTAAAAAATTATTGAATACGAGATCTCGACCCCACGAGTCGGCTTAACGGTCGAGGCCTAGACATGTGTATGCTGTTACAATCTTCCTAGGACCACGTCATCGTGTGGATGATCGACAACGCGTAGGTGAAAAGTCTAGAGAATCAAGAGAAAAGTCCTGAAAGTGGTAGCTATTGACAAAATCAGAGGAACGTAATGTCAAATGACATATCACAATTAAGAGTCTCAAAAGCATTGGAGGTGAGCCTCTGTTGTTGATGGGGGTAAAACTAGGCTCGCAGGCATTCATTGGATTCTATTCGACGAGTATTGTCTATCTTTATGACCACGAGTTCCGAGTACCCTAATGACTAAGGCACAAAGAAAATTGTGGCTATTCTTATTCTATTTGTAGCATTGGCCTCCAAGTGTAGCCCTGGAGAGACTCGGGGGTTCACATCTCCTGTGAAGCCATGAAAGCTAATTCTGCATCGTTGAATTTGAAAAGGAGTTTGCCATGTCCCCTTCATGTAAATATAAGAGGGATATGTTCATCACAAATTCTAAAACTTATTACAAAAATATAATTGTATATTAAAATTTGCAAAAAGTTTAATCAAGTCCTAAAACTTATCAAATTTATGCAATCAAGTCATAAAATTAATACTGTCAATTTAACTAGTAGAAAACACTAATGTAACTTTTTAAAATTCCACATGACATTTTTTTAAATAATTTTTAGCCAATTTTTTTAAATTAGATTAAAATAATAATAAAAAAGCTAAAATTTTATTTAAAAAGACAAAACTGAAAAGAAAAAAAGAATAGGGAATCCGGACGAGAAATCGCGTTGGAAGTCCACCACGAAGTACGATCCAGACTCTTCACCGATGGATTATTCGAATTCGTGGAGGAGGACGAGGTACTGTCGGATTTGGGGGCTGTCTCCGCTTAAGAGCAGAAGAAAAGTTGCTGAAGAAGGCAACGGAGGAACGGGGAAGAACGCGAGGATGGCGAATCAAATGGAGGTGTAGGCTGTTAATTTATTCTTACTCAAATCTCTCCGTTTTGTTCGCGCTTCCGCGTTAGTCGAAACATGATTTGTTACTTTCTTGGCAGATTTGCCCTTAAATATCTGTTTACTTCATTACTGAATAGTAGTGATTACAATCTCGGCCATATGTTTTGGGTTTCAATATAACGAGCAACTTTTTCACATAACCGTGATTCGGAAACAAAAATCAAACCATAGATGCCGGCAAACTGGGCACGGCCTAACTAGGTCGATTTTGAATTTCTGGTCGTCGAGATCTTTAAATGTCATTACTTCTATGTTTTGAAAGAGGAAATGAGCGTGAACTAGCAATAAGAGGAAACGAGTGTTTGGCAAAACCCCTGCTAAATTAAATGATCTGGTTGAAACTCAGGCTGAGTTGCGTGGAACTTTAATGCCTCTCTCAAGTCTCAACTAGATAGAGTGGCCTTATGAGGCTCTAAATCAAGTGATTTCGCTCAAGGCTGATGCTTGGAGCTTAACTAGGGAGGAAAAGGCTAAGGTAACTTGGCATAGGCTAATTTGGTTTAATCCAAATGTGCCGAGATTCGGCTTTATATCTTGGCTTGCTATCCTTGCCAAGTCGCAGCAGACTGGTGATAGATTATGCAAATGGCAGAACGTGAATGGTATTTGTGTCCTCTGTGGATTGCATGCCGAACAAGGAGACGTTTGTTCTTTGATTGTTCTTTCTCCTCTGAAAAATGAAGTAGGCTTTTGCAGCTATGTGGTATAAGAGGTTTTGTGGGAGATTGGGACGCTGAGTTAAGGTGGGTGTTGCAGACATCAAAGGGGAGATCTCTGGAAAGTCTTATTAAAGGTGGCAAGGAATGGTGTCATTTATTTCTCATGGAAGGGAAAGAAATACTATAGTTGCAATAGGAGAGTTGCATGTGCTGAAAAGGTTTCCGAGAGTATCTTGTTTATGGTAAGGTTGCCGTGCAATTTTTTTTTTCGTTGAAGGTACTTTTTTCACTCGGACACAACGAAACGTCATATAGCTAAGAAAGAAATCACATTACACCGCATTTTTGTGCTTAGTTAAGATAACACATCGTGTAACTACACTATAAATGCCGTACCAAAGAGACAATCACAAACAATATGCTTTGTTTCTACTCATAGGCAATAGGGGTATAAAGATTGGGCCTAAAGAAAGGTAGATCCATCATTGAATTGCCTCTGGATGATTGATGGGCTGCAAAAGATTGGGAAAATTATCTAAAAAGTCATATCCTTTTACACTTTTATTAATTCATTCTTAAATTTTTCAATTTTATCAATGAGTCTTAAAAATTTTCACACTTTATAAATTTAAAGTGCATTTAGCCAATTTTAGATGAATACTGCTAACATAGACATCGATCATCTTACGTGACATAATCCATGATAACATGAATATTTTTAATAATATTTAAATATTTTTCGTCTTTTTTTCCTTTTCTTCTCTTTTTTTTTTTCTCTTTTCTTTCTTTTAAGTTTTTCCTTTTCTCTTCTCTCTATCTTTTTTTTTTTTTTTTTTGCCTTCTTTCTTTTTTCCTTTTTCCCTTCGCCGACCACTACCAAGACTCATTAATGGTGTGTCGAAGTCACCAGTCTCAGGCAAGGGCCCCACCCTCATAAACCCTTGGCGAAGGTTGACCTCACCAAGGCAGGCAAGGACTTGAGGCACACCGAAGGCCAGCGACCTCCACTAGCTTGGCGAAGGGAGAAAAGAAAAAAGAAAAGAATGAAAAGGGAAGGATAAAAAAATAAAAATAAAAAATATATTATTTAAAATTGTCATATCAATGTCAATCATACTATATAGGAATGGTTGGTGTGCCAACACTCACTTAAGCAATTTATAGTCAAAATTGGCCAGATTAACTCAATAAGCAAAAATATAAAAAATGTTTAGATTGGCGCGCCAACACCAACTTAAGCAATTTGCAGCCAAAATTAACATGATTAACTCAATGAGCAAAATATGAAAAATATTTAGAATTCAGTTGGTAAAATTAAAATGTTTATATTAAATTAGCAAAAGCGTAATAGATTTAAGATTTTTTTAACAATTTTTCACAAAATTTTTTTTAACAATCTTCCACCCATAGATTTCATGCTTTCTTACTTCAGCAAATGAGGACCTGTTTGCTTCATTGTAATGCGTGGAGATGTCAAGAAGGTTAAAATAGAGGGTCTCAAGAAGGTTAAGCGTGTGTGGGTCCATGTTCCCAAGTTTGTTCTCACGGCTGGGCCTGAGATTGGTGCTCGAGCCAGGTCTACAACACTCCGAACTTGGGACTCCCATTGTGCTCAAGACTTATTCCCAAATGTCTATTCCGTAATTTTCTTGTAATAAATGACTTTGTTAATGATTGGTAGGTACAAACCAAAAGTTCCTTTCAAAAAATTTCAAGCAAAGTTCATTTTTCGAGAAATAAACGAAACTTGAGTTTGAACAAACTGCCTTGATTGAATATGGGACTAAATGTAATAAATTTGTTGTTTCTTGTGAACCGATAAGTATTGTTTGCGCAATGAACAGAGGAGCTTGATGTTGCCAACAACACAGTTTAGTTTTCTTTTGTTTTCTATTTATTTCAAAGACAGAAACAAGACTGTTCCAAACTCTAATTAATCTTAATTTCTACGAATGCATTACACAGTGTAATGACATACCTAATCAATGACCCAAGGAAATGTCTACAGATCATGAATCCAAAGTCGAAACAGCACTAACATTGCAAATAAAGAAGTCCAACGCAGCGTAACCTAAGTCTTCAACTACCCTTTATTATTTTTTATTTCATGAATTTTTTTGCTGTTTTCCGTACGGTTGACCCAAGTCTACCATTCAAAATGCAAATATATATGTATACAATATAATACGATCTAATATATATGTGCTTTTTGCTGCTTTCTCCACGGTTGACTCAAGTCTTCCACGCAAACGGAGATCGATTGGATGAGTTCAGAGTATGTGCCCAGCAGCTACCTGCTACGGCGCTACGGAAAGTAATGCCCATGCGCATGCGCATAAAATATTCATAGATGCTGCGCACGCGCACATTTAAATATATATGCTTTTTTGCTGCGTTCTCCATGGTTGACCCAAATCTTGCACGCAAATGTAGATCGATTGGCTGAGTTCAGACGGCAGCTGCCCGGCAGCTACCCGTTACGACGCTGCGGAAAGTAATGCGCATGCACATAAAATATTCATAGATACTGCACAATGTGCATTTCATCACACGAAGAGTCATTGATTCAATGCATTGTAACACGAGATAAAGCGTGTTTATATCCCCAGGCACCCAGCGCCACCTATAAAATCTGTTTTGCCCTCTCATACTCTGCTCATCAAAACAAATTTGTCTCTATTTCGAACAAAATGGCTTGTTCGCCGTGCTTCTACATGTCGATACACTTTCTTTTCTTGTACTTGTCGTGCCAGCCTATTGACGCACACGTCCTCTCTCGTTCTGTGAAACCTCTATGTCTTGAGGATGAAATTTCTGCACTGCTACAGTTTAAAGAGAGGTATGAAATCGCCAATGTTTCGGGTGGTCCTCTCGCTCATCCCAAGACTCTATCCTGGAAAAATAGTCAGGATTGTTGCTCTTGGGATGGGATCGAGTGCAATGAGAACACAGGCCACGTAATTGTTCTCGATCTGGGAAGTAGTTTTCTCTATGGTTCTATCGACAACAACAGTACCATCTTCCAGCTTGCTCATCTTGAAAAGCTCAATCTTGGCAACAATCACTTCAACTACTCTCAAATACCATCTCGAGTTGGAGATCTATCAAGATTGACTCATCTCAATCTCTCTGCTTCCTTTTTTTTCTGGCCAAGTTCCATCAGAAATCTTCAAACTTACAAGGTTGGTGTACCTCAACCTGTGTTGCAATCTGGATCCACATCATGATAGACTTTTATTGGAGATGAAAGCGCCAGGCCTGAGAAGGCTGTCTCAAAATCTGACCGGCCTAGAAGAACTTCTCCTTGGTTTCGTCAACATGTCGTCCCAAGTGCCCAACACTCTGGCGAATCTGTCTTCACTAAGAAGGCTGAACATGGATGTGTGTGACCTGCACGGTATATTTCCGCCTGCCATTTTTCATTTACCGAAGCTGCAATATCTTAGTGTGGATGACAATGAGGATCTCACGGGCCGCTTGCCTAACTTCAACTCGAGTAGTCCTCTTAAAGAGCTGCAACTGGGAGACACAAGCTTTTATGGGGAGCTACCGGCTTCAATCGGTAACCTCCGCTCTATGGAGATATTGAATCTTGAATTCTGCAATTTGACAGGGTCCCTACCCCTGTCAATCGGAAACCTTCCTTTGTTGAGTCATCTTGGCATATGTGGTAACAACTTCTCAGGATCCATCCCGGCTTCATTTGCTAACCTTAGCAACCTCGAATACCTAGATGTCGGAAAGAATCCATTCATCGCCCAGCCCACTTCCTCTTTGTCTTGGGTTTGGAAGATAAAAAAGCTTGCCACTTTGTACCTATGGAGGATCAATTTATATGGCGAAATTCCCCCTTCAATCGGAAACTTGTCTCAACTTGTGGAGTTATCCTTTCTTGGCAACCAATTAAGCGGTACCATCCCATCTCAACTCATGAACCTCACTCAGCTAACTCATTTGCGACTCCGAACCAATCAACTATCAGGTTCTATACCTTCTTGGCTTGTGAACATGACTCAACTAGTTGTGCTTGACCTTTCACACAATAAATTCCACGGCCAGATACCTCCATCAATCTATCGACTCCAAAATCTCCAAGTGCTCCGCCTTTTCGAAAACAACTTTAGCGGTACTATTGAACTAGACAACTTTTTCAAGCTCAAACAACTGGGGGTGCTTCAACTATCATCTAACCGGCTATCATGCCGCACAAGTAGCGCAAATGTTATTCTTCCTCAACTTTGGGCTCTAGGACTGGCATCATGCAATTTGAGCGAATTTCCGGCATTCTTGCAAAACCAAAAGGATATGAATTGGTTGGACCTGTCAGATAACAACATTACAGGAGAAGTGCCCTTTTGGATGTGGGACGGAAGATTTAAAAGCATGCAATACCTGAATCTCTCCCATAACTTCTTAACTGGCCTTGATCAATATTACCCGATCAATCCTTTATATATGTACACGATAGACCTATCTCATAACATGTTAAAAGGACCACCCCCAGAAGCACCGGCGTCCATATTATACTATATAGTATCCAACAACAACTTAACGGGAGCATTGCCACCATGGATCTGCAATTTGAGTTCAGCAATCACACTAGACCTCTCTTCTAATAATATGACTGGTGTGCTTCCGGTTTGTTTGGGCAATATCAGCGAATCTCTCATGATATTGAACCTAAAAGTCAACAATTTCCATGGGAGCATTCCTGAGGTTTTGTTGAGGGGGACGCAACTAACAATGATCGATTTGAGTGACAACCAGTTGCAAGGCAAGTTACCGAGGTCCTTGGCCAATTGCAAAATGCTCAAGTTCATCAACTTTGCAAACAATCTTATTGTGGACACTTTTCCGTCATGGTTGGGATCTTTGCCAGAGCTTCATGTCCTTATTTTGCGATCCAATAAATTCCACGGTGTCATAGAGAGGCCTAAATCTAGTTCCACATTCCTTAAGTTAAGGATACTCGACCTCTCCATTAATGCATTTACCGGTAAGTTGCCTATGGAATTCTTTTAGTCTTGGAATGCCATGAAATCCAAGACAGGAAACTTTGCATACATGCAAAGAAATCCATCAGGTTACCTTATGGACAGCGGCAATGACAATTCTGAATTCTCCATGACTGTGAATTACAAAGGGCATAAATGGTATTACCCAAAGATATTAGAAGTCTTCACGATCATCGACCTCTCTAGAAATTTTTTCAAAGGAGAGATCCCTAATGTCATAGGTGATCTCAAAGGATTGCAAGGACTGAACCTTTCCAACAATTTCCTCAGTGGTCACATCCCATCATCGTTGGGAAATCTCACAGCACTCGAGTCATTGGACCTTTCTCTGAACAAACTCTCGGGACAAATCCCCCAAAAACTATTAGAACTCAGTTTCCTTTCTTTCCTGAACATCTCTTACAACAATTTGACTGGGTCTATGCCGAGAGGAAAACAATTCGATACATTTTCAGACAATTCTTTTGAAGGGAACTCTAGACTCTGTGGGGAATTCATATCCAAGAAATGTCAAGATTCAGGGGATAAGTCAGGAAAACCTTCAACCCACCAAGAAGAAGACTTGGGATCACCAATTGAACTCGATTGGAAAGTTGTTCTTATGGGGTATGCGAGCGGCTTAGTGATTGGAGTGGTCATTGGAAACACATTTATCTCCTGGAAACATGTTTGGTTTGAAGGAAATGCCAAGAGAAGGCGACGGCCTAGTCAGAGGCAGCCTGGGAGGGGTAGGAACTCTTGGTCAAGCAATTTTTTCAATTCCGGTAGATGTTAGAACTTACCTGGAAGAATAAGATGAGCATTTCCTTCTTTTTCTTGGAAGTACTTGTTTCTTCATAGCATCTTTACAAATATTTATGTCAAACCCTCACTTTCTTCAATTAATCTCTCATCACATCTGTTCCCCACCTCTCTAACGTAAAATTACACCTTTTGTTCTTTTTTACAAAGCCATTGTTAGCTTGTAAACCAAGCTCATATGCGCCTTTTTTCTATCATTGTTGAAGCAAAAGACTCCTATCTAACAAGCAAACCTAAATTGTCACATGGATTCTTCTTTATCCAAGGTTCACATTACAACGCGAAACCCGTTTACAGATTCTAGTAAAACGATCAATAGCAAGACCACAGTGTCCTCGTAACTTTATGTAAATCTAGGCTCTCGTCCGCACTTCAATCATTTGCTTTTTTTTGTTTTTATGTCACCACACAAATTATGCAGACACTGTTGTATTAACATTTGAAACAAAATCCGTAGTTGGAGGTTGATTGGATGAGAATTGTAACAAATTATTCTCTCGGATCTTCTTTTACGTTTTTGCTGTTGGAAATAGGATTCTCATAGAGCAGTATATTATGCAGAGAACCAACATGGCACGGTTGAAGTTTACGCACTTCAATCATTTGCTTTTTTTCTTTTTTTTGTCACCACACAAATCATGCAGACACAGTTTATTAACATTTGAAACAAAATCCGCAGTTGGAGGTTGACTGGACAAGAATTGTAACAAATTATTCTCTCGGGTCTTCTTTACGTTTCTGCGGTTGGAAATGGGATTCTCTCATAGAGAAGTATATTATGCAGAGAAACCAACATGGTATGGTTGAAGTTCTTAAAGCTCTTACTATGTCTGCTTGCTAGTCATGTACTCTGGAATTTACACAGTAAATCTATTTGATTTTTCTGTACATCCATTTCTTTTTCCCCTGAAAGGATAGTTTGGTAGGATGGCTTCTCTACAGCTAATTTAATCACTTGGAATGGTTCTCAAGATAATGATTGGTTGATTATGGCTCGAAGTTAAAGTTGATCAATTCAAAAATCCGATACGTAATTGAATCTTAAGGAAATATGGCTATCGTTAGGAAAGTCCGAATTGAACTCTTGCCAATGAGTTCGTGGGTGATGGAAAAAAGGAAATCCGATTTCCTGTAGCCTTCGTTTCCTTATTGAAGTATATGTTGACGTCGGAGAAGGGCTCATAGTATATATGTATAAAATTATTCTGTTGTTGAGTTTCATCTCTGGTGCCCAGTAGTGCGCTAAAGCACGCTAAAATGTGCGGAATTTGCTAGAGTCACAGAGCATCGAGAGCGTTCTAACAAGAGAACTGAGATTTTTAGAAAACTCATTCGTAGGGATAGACTCTTTTAAGTTCGGGTGCTATCTAAGACTTGGAAACGCTAGAGATTAGAACGTTCAAAGGATTGTAATCTTCTTTTTGCTGATTATAGTGAAATCATGCCATCGATCTCTTCGTGGGTATGCACACCTTCGAACCATGTAAATCCATTGGGTTTTAGATTGAACTTCTGTAACATAGTTCTCGCTTGAATTGTTTCCTTAATTGTCGGTCCCGCATTCGTCGTATCGTGATTTGCGTTTCTTTCTTTGTAGATATGCCCTTAAATATTCGTATACTTCACTATTGAGTAGACCGCCACTTGTTTTGGTTTCAAGATAAGGAAGCAACATTTTCCAAAGCCCTAATTCAGAAACAAAAATTAAACCATTGGTGCCTGGGAACTGCTTGGGTGCAGCGTAACTAGAAGGTTCATTACTGAATTTCTTGTCAAAACTTGTTAATGTCATTACTTATATAGCGACAAGTGATTATCATGTAACAAAACCTAAACTTAGGACTTTATTCTCATTTCAGTAATGAGTATTTTCATGTACAATTTAAATCAGAAAAAGATATTCGAGGACAGAATATAATTTACCCTGCCATGGATCTTTGATCATTCATCTAATTTGAATCTATATATACATCAATTAAATTTTTAAAATGTCCCATTGCCAAAATCTGCAGAAGTCTATTGCTTTTTGCACATCAATTAGATTATCAAAATATGCATAAAACTTAAAAGACTTTCTAAAATTGGAGATACTCTAAAGTCCATAAAAACTAAATTTCTAGACAAACCTCACACATGAGAATGGGAAAATTTGTTTAAAACTCCTAAACCTATTATACAGCGGTCAATTTAATTCTAAATCTTTCAATTCTGTCAATTTAATCATAAATCTTTTGACAATTTACCAATTTAGTCATGAATATTTCAATTGTGTCAATTTAATTTTAAGCATTTTCATGATTTGCCAATTTAGTCATAACCCTTGACAATTTGTCAATATAGCCCTTTCGACTAATTATATATATATATATATATATATATATATATATAATTTTTTATGACTAAATTGGTAAAATTTTAAAACATAACTTCAAAAGGTTTAGGTGCCCATGTCCAAGCACCCAAGACCTATGCCAATTCACCGATGACCTAGCCTAAGTCCATGGCTAAATTCCACAGAGGTGAGCTCGTGACCCCAATGCCTATGCCTAGATCCCTGCTAATGATTCCCAAGTACTTGTCACCCAAGCCCGAGTCCAAGGAAGTTGGACTCAAGACCCAAGTGCTTGCACCCAAGTCGCCAACAGCCATGCCCACGTACTCAACTCACACACTCGAGACACTAGCGCTTAAGCTCCGACCCACAACCATCGAGCTCCACGCCATGGTGCCCATGCCCAAGTCCCTAACTTCTACGCCCAAGTCATCAACGATGCCCGAGCCTAATTTCTCATTAGCTAGGCCAAATGGGCCTAAGACCTCAACACTCGTACTCAGGTCCTTAATGGCCTTCCCTAACTCTCGTGCCCAAGTCATCGACAAACAAGTCCATAGAGGTTGGGCCTGAGAACTCAATGCCTATGTTAGAGTCCCCAGCAGCCAAGCTCAGGAGAAGACCCCAATGCAATGCCTAGTTCTCCGATAGTCTTACTTGGATAACTGACCATTGCTCCCAAGTTACTAGCTCTAGGGCTCAATTCCTCGACAGGCAAGCCCAAATCTGAAGAGACTAGGCCTAACTCCCTCAAGATTGGGACCAAGACCTTGGTGCCTATTCCCAGGTCCTTGATACCCATGCCCAAAAACTTGGCTCCTACACCCAAGTCACCAGCATCCAGACCTAGGTCCATAAAAGTCAGGGTTCTTAGTGATTGGGCTCAAGAACTGTGCTTCCTCAGCTGAGACTCCGGCAATTGGGTATCTCTTATGTAGCACGTATAGCGCTTGTCCTTTTTAGGAAAATAAAATCAAGTTGAGAGAGAGAGAGAGAGAATATTCCTATTTTCTTGAAAATTGACTTCCTAACAAATATTTTCGAAATATGTGAAATTTTTCGCAAAACAATGGAGCCTTAATATCTTTCTATACAATCTCTTCTTATTTTTCCCTGAAAGAAGGATCATTTCATGAGGTTGCTTTTTACAGCTAATATAATCACTCGGAAGGTTCCCAGATAGCGATTTGTGGATTATGGGTCGAAGTAAATGTCGTTTGATTAGACAGCTTTTACACATAATTAAATTGGAAGGGAACCTGGCCCATATCAAGAAAGTCTAGATTGAACTCTTGCTAACGGGCCCCCAAGAAAGGATCCTTATTGAAGTTGAGGTCGACGCTGACGTCGGAGAAGGGCTTATGGCTTTTTATGCATATAAATTTTATTGAGTTTGGTCTGGATACAAAGTGGGTGCGCTTGACATATGTGAAACTTGCGAGAGACACAGAAAGCATTGAAAGCCTTCTAGCAAGAAATTAAAGAGTGAGAGACCTCATTTGCGGTGATTGATTCTTGCGAGTTCAGGTGTTATCTAAAATTCAGAAATGCTTGAGAACGAGTGTTCAAGCAATGGGAATCTTCTCCTTACCATTTATGATGGAACCAACTTGTTGATCTCTCCTCGGTAGAGTAGGCACACCGCCAAACGTGTTCAAGTTTTATTTTTGCAGTTTATTTCTTACTTGATTGCAGTTTATTTCTTACTTGAATCACTTCGTTTATTCATGCTTCCACATTAGTTGTAATGAAGTGGCATTAGAAACTAAGTTCATTGTCAATTGGTTGTTCAAGGAATTTTGTCAGCTACGATAATCATTATGGTCTCTGTGATATTCGAGTTAGACAAATCCACAATTTTAATTTTGTGCTCATTAAGATGCGCATTGGAGACACGGGATTTGATTGAGCATTTAAGGGAGACGATAAATTTCCCCAAACTATGAAAGCTGCTAAAAAAGCAGATACTTTGAAAAGAGTTCCACTTTTTATTTTGCTGAATTTAGGGAACAACGTTTTGGTTTCAGTGGCGTATGAGAGGAATAGAGCTGCAGTTTCAGCGAAACTTGAAAGCGTTATATATGTCGAAATCGCTCTCAAAGGTACTTTTCGTGTTTTTTAACTGTTCAGATTATTGAGGGAACATCAATCCAGGATCACCTGTATAAGTTCAATAGAGTCATCAATGATATGAAGAATGTGGATGAGAACGTGTTGACCAACCGTGGAGGAAGCGTGAACTGGTGAACCTGCTAATTTACTCAAGACTGCGAGCATTTGGGTGCCCTGCATACGGCCATGTTAGAGACGGTAAGCTAGAACCGAGGACAAAGAATTGCTTATTTCTATGCTACGCAGTACGCACTAGGGATGCAAGGTTACAGGCCGTGGTGTTCAGATCCTAAAATCACCCGGATTCATCAGCAGCAGAGATGTTGCAAGGAAACTCAGTAAGTACAGACTGGTGCCACGAGACAAGCGGAGCTTCAGTTGGAGGCTCGGCGGAAAACGCAGATGGGAAGTGAGGATAGAGGCCCCAAGCCGGGCGTCAGTGAGGGCACTAGTCAGTCTAGAGCAGAAGATAGTACTGGTGGAGAGGTGCAGCTCGCAAAGACCTCATCCTCCATAGCGACAAGTAGAGAACGCGGGGAGATCAGAGAACCACGGAGCCATGCAGATTGCGTTA
The DNA here is from genome assembly GCF_046630445.1 of Rutidosis leptorrhynchoides. Taxonomy (NCBI): domain Eukaryota; kingdom Viridiplantae; phylum Streptophyta; class Magnoliopsida; order Asterales; family Asteraceae; genus Rutidosis; species Rutidosis leptorrhynchoides. Next base: position 25,832 of record NW_027266612.1, read on the forward strand.
CTTCACATAAGTGTTACATATGCCATGTCTGCTGAGGAGGATGTCGAGGATTTACTCTCATACCGAGAAGCAGTGTCAGGTGTAGAGCTTCAGCAATGGATTGGTGCAATGAGAGAGGAGAAGGGTTCTCTCTAGTGGAATCAAACATGGCAGTCACTGGTATCTTCAAAAGGGCAGAAGATAGGGTGCAAGTGGGTATTCAAAAAGAAGCATGACAGTTTCAACTCATGAGCAACTAGATATAAGACGTACCTGGTGGTGAAGGGGTTCATGGTACGAGATATTCTCACTTGTGGTGAAACATAGTTCGATCGGGGTGGTGTTGCGATTAGTTGCAATGGACAAGTAGCTAGATGTTAAGACGGCTTTTCGGAGAATCAGAGCAGATATACATGCAATAGCCGGAAGGCTTTGTTGTTCTGGGTCCTGAAGACAATGTATGCTTGCTCAAGCGATCTCTTTATGACTTTAAGCAATGCCACAGTGGTGCAAGCGATTTGACTCCATTCAACGCTATGATAAGAGTGCTGATAAAAATTGCATGTAACTTTAGGAGGTTATGCGGTGGTAGTTACAAATTTTTACTCTTCCCTGCTGATGATATATTGATAATAACTAAGAACATGTTCATTATTGATGAGTTAAGACGCTAATTGAGGAGTAATTTTAAGATGATAGATTTAGGTACAATGAAAAAGATACCATGGAGATCTAGAGAGATAGGTTCGTAGCCAAACTTTTTGGCTATCACGAGATGATTACATACATAAAGTGTTGAGGCGGCTTAGTATGCAAAACACCAAGCCAGTGAATTCCTTGCTAGTTGCAGACTTTACAATTTCAACTGACCTTAGACCAAATTCGGAGGATGAGATGGCATATAAGTCCCACTCAAGCTTAATGGATCTCAAAAGCATTTCTAGGCAAGCTATGTAAGACTATTTAGTTAGAAAGATCAGGTCCAGCCCGAGGGCAGGCCTAAACAACAAGTTAGGCTCAACATAAATACATAACTAAGCCTAGTCCCGCCCCGATCACATCTATTGGCAAGTCGAAAGGTACCCTTATTTATAGTGGAAAATCTACATATAATTAGCAACTTTTTTTGTATTAAAAAAAGTATCTATACTCATGTTATCTTTATTGTAATTCATAACTTTTCATATAAAAAAATAATTAAGAACGTATTGAAATTCATTAAGTTATCATAACTAAAGATATATTTGGACATCCCAATAATTAGTGACTAGTTTTGATTGACCAACTTCACAAACGATACATTAATCGACCGAACAAGTCATTTGTTTTTCTTTTTTTTCCTGATCCAACTCCTTCATCAACAATGAACGGTCCACAATGGCCACGGACAAATATTCATTTTCAAGCCAACCAAACCATCGGAAAAGGCCCAACCTCATATTCTCATATGACCATTTTTGAAATAATGTTAAAAGATGGATTATTATACATGCCATGCCTGCATCAAAGGAAAAAAAAAAAGGTAACCCTCTTTGCTTGTACTATTTATTCTTCTTTTTCTCATCTTTTTCGAATGAATCTGCTTTAGTATCCCACCTTAAATATTGCGCATGGAGTTAAATAAAAAATAAATAAAAGAAGAAACTAGTGTTAGATAAGATTAATTAAAAGATTAATTTAAACCCTCCAAAAATGTTCGCAAAGCAAATACCAATATGGAATTGAAGGCATTTCTTAATAAAATGGATCATTTCAATTTTCAAACCATCTTTATTGTCATTTTCACTAGGGGTAAGCGATTCTAGAGTTGGTCCAAGTTCCGTCTAGAATCTACCCATCAAAATCGATTCCCAAATTTTTGAAATCTAGAACTTAACATATATACTCTAGAACCCAAAACCTACCCCGTCACAGGTCAATTCTAGGGTCTACTCATGTTTCACATGTATTATTAATTAAATGATTACAAGAAGTCAACAGCTCTAATGATCATTATTTGCTATTATAATTTACTTACCATAGCTCATATTTAAACACATGAAGAATATGAAAAATTAACAAAGTAAAATTTTAGTCGTTAATATGATGAAAATGGAAACTCAAAGTAGTGATTCCAGATTACATACTCATAATCGAATACTATGGGAATTTCACAAGATTGCGCGAAGATATAGAATAAGAAAAACCAAAAATTTGTTCCAAGTTCCAGGTTCCACAACCTACTAATCAAAACAAGCTCTCCAATTTTTGAATCTCGAACTTATCTTGCGTACTCTCAAACCAGGCCGATTCCAATGGGTCCGGTTTTTGCTTCGATTCTTGGTTCCACCCTCAAACCATGCTCGTCCCTAATTTTCATGGTGAAAAAAGAGAGAAAAAAATTCTCCTCCAATTATCATCGTGCAATTTCCTAGTTCACCATTATACCTAATTTAATTAGGCCCAACGAGAGATTGGTTAATATGGTTTCGAATGTGTGTAAGTTACTTGTGCAATACCTACTCTTGCTTATATTAAGATAAACATATAAATATGCCTATGAACTATGTTAAATGCTACGCTAATGTGAATGTAGAGGATAATTACCAAATCAGTCTTAAATCTATTGTTCGAATGCTAATTTAGTCTTAAACTCTTCAAGTTTACCAACATAGTCCTCAATCTTCAATTTCTAGTGGCAATTTGCTAAGAGGACTAAATTAAATTTTTGCACAAATATTTAGAATTATGTTAATAAAATTGAAAAGTTTAGGATAGAATTGACATCCGTATAATATGTTTAGAACTAAATTAGTATTTTCCGTGAATGTAATATTGAAGATGGAAAGGCTCATATGCCATTGGAAAAATATAGTTTATTAAGAGCTAAAATTTTCAGTCTTTTCTTTCCCAAAATGCCTCGAAAATAGATTCGAGAAACACAATAAATAATTGTGGCACATTTGCAAAACGAAAATTACCCACACCTTTAGAGATAAGATAATAAAAATTAATAAAGCTCGCGAATTAAAGAAATCAGAAAGTTCGTGATTTTTTTAATTAATAAAAGTTACTAACTCAATAGAGAAAGATTCGACCAAAAAAAATTAATAGAGAAAGCTTTAAACACAATTACTTGCACATTTCCAAAAATTACAATCATTCTTTGGAAATTACCATTCACGAACATCTAACCCTTTTACCAAACATGACCAAAAAAATAAACTAAAATCCAGCAAGCACTTACCCACAAAAAATAAAATAGTAGATAATAAAATCGAGAGAGCACTTAATGACAAAAAATAAAATAAAATCCACACAATCTCCCCCCCCCCCCCCCAGCTGTCCATTATCAATGCACTTAAGATTGTAAATGACTTTGTCAAAGACTCGGTCCACTTTTTTGCCCCTTTTATTCCTCCATTATATTATACATCCTTCCCAATTATAATTTGTATATTTTCTTTGGCCCTCATATACGAATAACAACACAAAAAATACGCTAGCAATCATGTATGCATATAAACGAAAGAGACATTCGAAAAATTAAGAAAAATCACCCTATCAAAAAATACTTCAATAAAACTAAATAATAGAGATGCAAGATGAAAAATACACAAGAAAATCGCGAGAAAATTACTTTGCAATTTTTCTTAAAAAGGTTGTTGTAAGATAGATTAGATTTGAATGGGGGAATATAACGTAGATTATCAATCCACACATTTATTAATGGCTATAATATTTGTTAAATAAATATCTAAGGTTAGTGAAAAAGAAAGGAAAATAATTAAAATGCCATAAAAGTATTAGATTCTCCTTGTTTTAAATAATAGTATAGCCAGTATAGATATATATATATATATATATAGTATAAAAATATATGTATCACATCAAATCACATTATTAAATGACACCATAATTAATAATGACAAATAAAAAAATACAAAAAAGTACACATCTACCTCATCATCATGGCCTCCCTCTCTCTCTCTCTCTCTCTCTCTCTCTCTACACCAAAGCAAATGCACCCCCCCACAATTTAGTAAGCACCCCTTCACTTTCCGATTTAATTAAACTAAAATTAAAATCAAAATCAAAATGTTATAAATAAATAAACTAAAATTTATTTCTTTCTTGATTGCTCCATTTGTTCATGCTTCCATGTTAGTTATAACAAAGTGGCATTAGAACCTATGTTTATTGTTGATTGGAGGCTTGAATCGCTTCGTTTGTTCATGCTTCCGTGTTATTCATAACAAATTAGCACTAGAAAGTAAATTATTGTTGATTGGTTGTTCCGGGAATCTTGTTTATCTAGGACAATCATTATGGTATCTATGATATTCGAGTTAGAGCAATCCACAATTTTAATTTTTTGCGCATTAAGATGTGTACTTTATTGGAGACATGGAATTTGGATTGAGCATTTAAGGGAGATGATAAAATTCCCCAAACTATGAAAGCTACAATAAAGGTAACAATTTGAAAAAAAGCTACAGGTTTTATTCTACTAAAGACATAGGATTCCTAAGCAAGTAGGCCAACCAAGCCTAGGTCCTTTAAGGCTTAACCCAATACCTTGGTGCTGGTACCTAGGTCTCCGACGACCTTGCCTTGCTCCACACCTAAGTCACTAGCGAACAAAGCTAGGTCCATCAAGTCAGGCCTGAGAATTCAATGCTCCCATCAAAGTCCCCAGCGGTCCATGCCCAAGACCTCAGTATTAGTACATGGGTCCTCAACCGCGATGCTTGGGTAACTGACTTCCACACCCAAGTCACTAGCTCCCGAGCTCCCTCAATAGCCAACCTCCCTCAAGATCGTGCCAAAGACCTAGGTATCTATGCCCGAGTCCTTGATACCCATGCTTGGATACTACTCATGCCACCAGGACACCGACGGTTGGGTATCTCTTATATACTATGAATAGTGCATGACTTTTTAGGAAAATAACATCAAGTTTTTCTTTCCAAATGATATAATTTTCAATTCATTTTTAAATTTCAGTCAAATACCAAAAAAAATTCTTATTTATTTGAAAATTATTTCTTGAAAATTATTTTTGGAAAATATCAAATTTTTCGCAAAAAAAATGGAGCCTTAATTTCATTTGATTTTTTCTTTCCAATCTCTTCATCTTTTTCCCCGAAAGATGGATCATCGGATGAGGACGCTTCTTTATAATATATAATCACCTGGAAGGGTTCCCAGATGGTGACTTGGGGATTGCGGGTCGAAGTAAATGTCGTTTGATTAGAAAGCCTGCGCACAATTGAATTGTAAGGGAACCTGGCCCATATCAAGAAAGTCCAACTTGAACTCTTGCTGACAGGCCCGCAAGACCTCCTTTTCTTATTGAAGTTGAGGTCCATAGTCGGAGAAGGGGCTTATACAGCTTTTTTTTGCATATAACTCTTGTCGAGTTCGGCCTGGATACAAAGTGAGTGCGCCTAATATACGTAAAACTGGCAAGAGACAGAATGCCTTGAAAGCCTTCTACAGAAATTTAAGAGTGAGAGAACTCATTTGCGGTGATTGATTCTTGCGAGTTCAGGTGACATCTAAGATTAGGAAACGCCTGAGAGTTGTCTGTTCGAGCAATTGTAATCTTCTCTTTGGCATTATAATGGAACCATCTCATTGACTCTCCTCGTGGCGTAGCCAAAGCGCCAAACCATGCTCACGTCTTATTTCTGCAATTTGTTTCTTGCTCTAACAGCTTCATTTGTTCACACTTCTGCATTAATCGTGACCAAGTGGCAATGGAAACTAAGTTTAAATTTCACTTGAGGCTTGAATCGCTTCATGTGTTCATACTTCCGTGTTGGTTGTAACAAAGCGGCATTAGAAACTAAGTTTATTGTTGATTGGTTGTTCCAGGAATTTTGTCCATCTATGATAATCATTATGGTCTCTGTGATATTTGAATTAGAGAAATTTATAATTTTAATTTTGTGCACATTAAGATGCGCACTTTATTGGAGACACAAGATTTTGGATTGAGCATTAAAGGGACACGATAAATTTCCCCAAACTATGAAAGCTGGAAAAAAAGCTGATATTTTGAAAAAAGCTGCAGGTTTTGTTCTGCCAAATTTAGGAAACGATGTTTGTGGTTGAAGTGGCTGATGAGTTTAATGTAGCTGCAGTTTGGGCTGCAAAGCCGTCCCGAAGATACTTTTCCCGATTCAAACTTTTCTTAACTTTCCAGATTAATGAGGAACGTCAATCCAAAATCACCTTTATAACTTCAATAGTAATTAATGACATGAAGAATGTAGATGAGAACATATCGACCGATGGTGGAGGAAGCGTGAACTGGTGAACCTGCTACTTTACTCGAGTCTGCAAGCATTTGGGAGCCCCGCATATGGCCATGTTTAGGACGGTAAGCTAGAACCGAGGACAAAAAAGTGCATATGCCTATGCACTAGGGATGAAAGGTTACAGGCCGTGGCGTTGGGATCCTCAAATCGCCCGGATTTCCATCATCAGCAAAGATGTTGCAAGGAGACCTGGCAGCCAGTAGTATTCTTCAAAAGCGATGTCAGGTGCACAAGCTTCAGCAATGGATTGGTGCAACGAGAGAGGAGATTGGAGTCGCTTGAGTGGGAATCAAACACGGTAATCAGTGGTATCTGGCAGAAGATAGGGTGCAGGTGGGCATTCAGAAAGGCGCATGATAGTTTTGATTCACGAGCGACCAGATACAAGACCCGCTTGGCGAAGGGTTTGTTGCACGAGATATTCTCACTTGCGGTGAAGCATAGTTCAACCAAGGTGGCGTTGGGACTAGTTGCGGCGGACGGCTTGGAGTTGGAGTAGCTCCATGTTAAGACGGCGTTTCTAGACAAGGAATTAGAGGAGCGGATATTCATGCAATAGCCAGCAGGCTTTGTCGTTTCGGTTCATTAAGGCAATGCATGCTTGCTCAAATGATCTGTTTATGGCTTTAAGCAATCTTATAGTTGTACAAACGATTTGATTTCCATTCAAGGTTATATAAGAGTGCTCATGATCATTGCATGTACTCTAGGAGGCTATACAATTACATTTATTTAATGTTATATGCTAATGATATATTGATAGCAACTACAAACATGTTTCACATTGATGAGTTGAGACACCAATTGAGGAGTAATTTCGAGATGAAGAAAGATAGTCGGTATGAAGATCTAAAGAGATAGGTTTGTATGTGACGCTTTTGGCTATAACAAGGTGATTACATATGTAAAGTTCCGAGGCGACTTACTATGCAAAATATCGAACTGGTGATTTTCTCACTAGTTGCATACTTCACGGTTTCACCTGACTTTAGACCAAAATCAGAGGATGAGATGGAATATAAGTCCCACTCAAGCCAAAGGGGTCTCAAAAGCATTTCTCGGCAGGCTATGTAAGACTATTTAGTTAGAAAGCTCGGGTCTGCCTGAGAGAAGGCCTAAACAACAAGTTAGGTTCAACGTAAATACCTAACTAAGCCTAGTCCCGCCCATTGATCACTTATGTTGGCAAGTCGAAAGGTACCCTTCTCTATAGTGGAAAATCTACATGTAATTAGTCATTTTTATATTATCTTCATTGTATCCATAACTTTTCATATAAAAGAAATAATTAAGAACGTATTGAAATTCACTAATATCATAACTAAAGATATGTTTGGACATCCCAATAACCAGTGGCTAGTTTTGACTGAGCACCTTCACAAATAATACATTAATCGGCCGAACAAGTCATTTGTTTTTTTCCCTCGATCCAACGGTGCATACTCCTTCATCAACAATGAACGGTCCAGAATGACCACGGACGAATATTCATTTTCAAGCCAACCAAACCATCGGAAAAGTCCCAACCTCATATTATCATATGACCATTTTTGAAATAATTTTTAAAAGATGGATTATTATATATACCATGCCTGCACCAAAGAAAAAGCAAAAACAAAAAAAACACGTAACCCTCTTTTCTTGTACTCTTTATTCTTCTTTTTCTCTTCTTTTTCGAATGAATCTGCTTTAGTATCCCCACTTAAATATTGTGCATGGAGTTAAATAATATATATAACAAGAAACCAATGTACAATAAGATTAATTACAGGATTAATTTAATCCTTCGAAAATGTTCCCAAAGCAAATACCAATATGGAATTGAAGGCACTTCTTAATAAAATGGATCATTTCAATTTTCAAACCATTTTGTCGTCATTATCACTAGAGGAGAGTAGTTCTGGGGTTGGTCCAACTTCCATCTAGTATCTATCCTTTAGAACCAATTCCCAAATTTTTGAAATATAGAACTATCATACATACTTTGAAACTCGGAACCTAATCTGTTACAAATTTCAAAGTCAATTATAAAGTCTATCTAGGTTTCCCATGCATCATTAATTGAACGATTATAGTAAACACCTCTAATAATCACTATTTGTTGTTATAATTAACTAACTATAACTCATATTTAGAAACACAAAAATATGAAACATTAATAAAGTAAAAGTTTTAATCATGCACATGTCGGAAATGGAAAAGTAGTGGTTTTAGATTACATAGGAATTTCGCAAAATTGCTCGAAGACTTGGAACAAGAAAAACACAAAAACTTATTACGGATTTCTACAACCGACCTATTTATTTAAACAAGTTCCCCAATTTTTTGAACTCATAAGTTACTTTGCGTACCCTAAAACTAGACTAGTTCCAACAGGTTCGGTTTTTGCTTCGATTCTCGGTCATATCCTCAAACCATGCTCACCCCTAATTTTCATGGTTAAAAAAGGAAAAAAAAAAAAACTTCTCCAATTATCATCTTGCAATTTCCTAGTTCACCATTGTACCTAACTTAATTAGGTCTGATTAAAGACAAGTTAATTCGGTTTCGATTGTGTGTAAATTACCTATACAATAGTTAGTCTTGCTTATATTTAGATAAACATATACATATGCCTATGAACTATGTTAAATGTTACACTAATGAGAATGTAGAGGATAATTAATAATTAGTTTTAAATCTATCATTCGGATGCCAATTTAATCTTAAACTTTCAAGTTTACTAACATAGTCCTCAACCTTCAATTTCTAGTGCCAATTTGCCGAAACAACTGTCTTCAAATCGCTCAAATATTGAGAATTATGTTAGCAAAGTGACTAAATTGATACTTTCCTATGAATGTAATGTAGAAGATGGATGGCTGAAAATTGAAATGCCTCGAAAATGGACTCGAGAAACACAAAAAACAATTGTGGCGCATTTGCAAAACAAAAATTACCTATACCTTCAGAGATAATATAATAAAAATTAGAAATGCTTACAAGAACGGAATCAGAAACTTCGTGGTTTTCTTTTACAAGTTATTAATTAATGACAAAGCTTTACACACAATTACTTGCACATTTCCAAAAATTACAATCATCCTTTGGAAGTTACCGTTCCTATCACCAAACGTGACCAAAAAAAATAAAATCCAGCAAGCACTTACTGAGAAAAAATAAAATAGCTGATAATAAAATCCAGAGAGCACTTAATGACAAAAAATAAAATAAAATCCGCACAACCTCTCTCTCTCCATCCCAGCTGTCCATTACCAATACACTTGAGATTGTAAATGACTTTGTCAAAGACTCACCCCCACTTTTTGCCCCTTTTATTCCTCCATTATCTTATACATCCTTCCAAATTATAATTTATTTATTTTCTTTCACCCTCATATACGAACACCAACACGAAAAATACGCTGGCAATGATGTACGTGTATAAACGAAAGAGACATTCGAATAATTAAGAAAAATCACCATATCAAAAAATACTTCGATAAAACTAGATAATAGCTAGATAATATAAATGTAAGATGAAAAATACACAAACAAAAAATTATGAGAAAACTACTTTGCAGCTTTTCTTGGAAGGTTGTTGTAAGATAGATTAGATTCAAAACGGGGGAATATAAGGTGGATTATCGATTCATGCATTTACTAATGGCTATGATATTTGTAAAATAAGTAACTAAGGTTATTTTAAAAAGAGAAGAAATTAATTAAAATGCCATAAAAGTATCAGATTCTCCTTGCTTTAAATAATAGTATAGCTAGTATAGATATATATGGTATAAAAAATATATATATCACATCAAATCACATATTATTAAATGACAACATAATTAATAATGACAAATAATAAAAAAATAAAATACAAAAAAGTACACATCTACCTCATCATCATCACCTTCCCCTCTCTCTCTCTCTCTCTCTCTATCTCTACCAAACCCAGCCCTAACCAACAGCAAATGCACCCCCCCGCACATTTTAGCAAACACCCCCTTCACTTTCCGATTTAATTACAATTAAAATTAAAATTAAAATCAAAATATTATATATAAATAAACTTTATATTAACGCCCGCCCCTCCCCGTTTACTTTCACTCAATCTCATAATAAATTTTTTTTATTTTTCCTCCGTTTTATTAACTCCCTTTTTTTGGGGCCCTTTTCCTCTAAAGACCACATCCCCCCCATCGGCGATCCACCGGCATCTCCCGGTCCGCGCCGCCGATCGCCGGAGCTGCTCCGCCGCGCCGCCCCGAACCTCGCCGCCCTCAGCCACCGTGCACGGTGAGTCCTCCATTCGCGGCCCCCGTCTCTGTGCTGCGGCCGCCTTGAAAAGCGGTTCCTTCAGTGTGTTTTGTGTGCGCGTGGGCGTGCGTGCGTGCGTGCTTTTGGTGGTGCGTAACCCCACCGAGATTCGCGAGCTCAACTCGACCTCGATTCGCTCGAGCTCCGGATCGCAGCGCCGCGATCCGAGGCCCCCCGAGCTCAAGTCTCAGCTGGAGTCACTGTGAGTGTTGATTATCTGCTTAATCTCTCCCGTAATCTTCTCGGTTAATCGCTCGCCGATTCGCGGTTGGGCCGGATACGGCGGAATTCGCCGTTTTCCGGCTTCCATCCGGTGATTCTGTGCCAGGATCTTGGTGATTTGGCGCCCTAGTTGATTTTGAACTGCGAAATGATGCTTTTTGCTGTTGATTACAGTCGTTCGGGTCGATTTTCGCGTCAAATGCTCGGTTCCGCTAGGGTTTTGTGTTACTTCGCCTTTGCTCGGTGCTAGTGGAGTATTGGTGTAATTGAGGTCAAGTATAAGTCGTGGACACTCGGGCTTTTGGTGTTTTGACTTTCGAGGTAGGGTAGAGAAGTACTAGGCGAGTCTTTCTAGGGTTTTGAGCTGGTGCTGCTCACTGCTCTGTAGTCTGTACGGTTTAAATGTTTTCCGGTTCTGTCTCTGTGACTTCAGGTTTTACGTCAAAGCCCGCTGACTCGTCCTTGGTCTTTTGCGACGTTGAGATTATCTGGATGCGATGCATGATTAGTCGGTTTGATTGCATGGGGAAATGATAAAGCAACTCAATTAGAGTTTTGTAGCTGTATTTATTGCGCAGTATGCTGTGCCGAAATGAGAAAGCAACTCAATTAGAGTAATTACTGTGCAGTATGCTGTGCCGGAATGAGAAAGCAACTCTATTAGAGTTTCGTAGCCGTATTAATTGCGCAGTATGCTGAGCCATAACAGTTGGCTCGAGTTGGCGTTATAGTCCCTTGATTGCTTGCTATCGTGTTTTGGTAATAGTCGGATTTTTGAGATATCAATTTTCTTTTATCTGACTTTTATTTTTCTTTTGGAATTTTAGTTATCAGGTGGACCGGAGAATATAAACTCGAGATTCAAAGCAAGTTGTGGTAGTACAGCCAGCGGATAGTTTCGTTATTTAGCATCAAGGTAAGCAGTACATTCAACTGAATTAAGTCAGATTCGATTGTCATAACGCTCGTTTTAATACGAATTAGACTTTAATGTTAACCAAAGTGTTTGCAGACTTGATAAGGTGGCTCTACATGGAAGTCAAGCTTGTTTCTGTATCAAGATGCTGAAGTGACCGTGGCTTCCATTCTCAAGCACTACTGTTCTAAAGCAATTCACTACATGGAAGTAAACAAAGAAGAGGCCCTTAAGGCAAAAGAAATTGCTGAGAAGCGATTTGCTGAAAAAGACTTTGCTGCTGCAAAAAGTTATGCCTTGAAGGCTAAAAAGCTGTGGCCTGAACTGGATGGTATATCTCAGATGGTGGCCACTTTCGACATTTATGTGGCTTCTGCAGTACACTTTAATGGTGAGGTAGATTATTATTCGATTCTTGGGTTAAAGCCTACTGCAGATAAATATGCAGTGAAGAGACAGTACAGGAAGTTGGCTGTTCTCCTTCACCCTGATAAAAACAAATGTGTTGGAGCTGATGGTGCTTTTAAACTTGTTTCTGAGGCATGGACTCTTTTGTCGGACAATGCTAAGAGAGGCTCTTATGATCTAAAGAGAAATCAACACTCGGCATCGTTGGTTCACAGCCAAGTTTATCTTCAGTACATGGGGCTGGTTATACAACGCATGGTAACTGCTTCAGTCCACCCACAGCTCAACCTACAGTTGATACTTTCTGGACTGTCTGCACGTCTTGTAAAGTTCAGTATGAATATCTTCGTAAGTACGTCAACAAGAGACTTTCATGTAAAAATTGCCGGGGTATTTTTGTTGCTGTGGAGACCGGTACCGCTCCAGTTACTGGGTCTTTTCCCTATAGTCCTTATACTTATCTCCCCGGTAATGGATATGGAAGCCACAGATCTGATGGCATGTCCTACGTCCCAACAAATGCCACTTATTTTGTGGAAATGGAGTGTCAGGCTATCACACCGGACAGGGCTATGATTACACCTCGAACGTGTCCTTCCAGTGGAGCTCGCCCTCTGGGAGTTCCACTGTAGTTGTTGGCCCTAATGGGTCTACAGCCAAAACAAGTGATGCAGTTAAACCAGCCAATGGTAAGGTTCATAAAGCTAGACACAGAAGCAGTGAAAAGCATGCTACTAGGAATACTCTGGCAGACAGTGGTCCACATATGTCTGGTGGTGTTAATGGATCATCTGGGTTGAACACGGTTAGACCTGACAAACCTGACAAGAGAAGGAAGGTTGTGGTTGGATCCGAGTTTAGGAATGGCTCTGAACTAACAGGGGTAAAGTCGTCTCCAGAAACCAAAAAAGAGTTTGATCCTAAGTTATCGAACTCAAATGAACTTCCAGCTAGACGTTGCTCTGCTATGCCAGCATTTGATGCTAGGAAATTGCTGATGGACAAGGCTAGGACAGAAATCCAGAAGAAATTAGAAGAGATGAAGCAGAAAGCCGCAGCAGCTGCAGCGGCAAAAGAGGCTGCGAGGTTACAGGCTGAAGCTGCTGGTCAGTCCAAGTTAGTTAGTCATTCAAAAGCTAGTAGAAGTGGACCAGTCACGATAACAGTCCCTGACCCTGATTTCCATGATTTTGACAAGGACCGATCTGAGGAATGTTTCAAGCCCAAGCAAATATGGGCTATTTATGATGAAGAAGATGGCATGCCTCGACTTTATTGTCTGATCCGTCAGATCATCTCGGTAAAGCCATTCAAGATCCTGATCAGTTACTTGAGTTCTAAAACTGATTCTGAATTTGGGTCAGTTAACTGGATAGATCGTGGATTTACCAAATCATGTGGTCATTTTAGGGCATGGACCTCTGATGTTGTTGATCATGTGAACATCTTCTCTCATCTACTGAGTAAGGAAAAAGCTGGCCGTGGAGGTTGTGTTTGCATATACCCAAGAAGTGGAGATGTATGGGCTGTTTATCGTAATTGGTCTCCCCATTGGGACCGATCCACACCAGCTGAGGTGAGGCATCAATATGAGATGGTAGAGGTGGTCGATGATTATTCTGAAGAGCTTGGTGTCTGTGTTACCCCCTTGTAAAATTGGAAGGGTACAAGACGGTATACCAGAGGAATACAAGCAAGGATGCACTTAGGTGGATCCCAAGGAGAGAGATGTTATGCTTTTCGCACCGGGTCCCATCTTGGTCTCTGAAGAGAGAAACAAGCAGTAACTTGCCTGATGGCTGCTGGGATCTGGACCCTGCTGCAACTCCTGATGAACTCCTCCACGCTGGAATTGAAGTCCCTGCCTAATGCATCTACACAGAGAGGCAAAGAAGGATCAGGTGGAACCTATACTGTTAGCATTCTTTAGACAAGGTTACCTTAAGGTGTACAAATATTCAGACACATGGCCAAAAGGCCATTGTAACATTAACCCCAAGATGGTTTTCGAGGGTTCTTTGTTGTGCCTTTCTTGACTGTTGACTGTTTGTTCGTGGAAAAATCCACTTTGTGGTCGGTCTGATAACATAGGATACATGCAAGCAAGTGGGTTTTGCCAAAGCCTGGAGGGAGTGAACAGCATTCAAATTCCATCACGGTTGAGAAGCTCCATTCCAGTTATCTGCCGCATTCACCTCAAGGTCCGTAGGAGTATCTACAGCCCTTATTGTTCTGGGAATACTGAAGAATCCCGTCATAGATCTTTATATTTCGAGTTTCACTGACAAGTTTGATTGGGCATATTATGTCATTTTCAATGTCAAGAATTTAGATACCGTTCAGAACTTCGATTACGGATTATTTAAGGTTTATCTGTGTACCAATAGTTGTTGGAGGATGCAGGATCATTTGAATTGAAATTTTAGGGGCAGCAACTCCGCTTCGATTGTTACTATGCTATGATATGTCGAATCTTAGAAGTCTGTCATTCAGTCTGCCGTTAGCTCTTGAGCCATTCATTAGTGATTTAGTGTGCTTTCTTCTTTTTTGAATTAACCCGGATGTCGTCATCTGGCTACAGTTTTCCATGTTCAAATTGAAACTATAGTAGTCTCTTAATTTTTCTTTTTCCTGGAAAGGTAACTTCAGATTCGTAGTTAGAGTTATGACTATTATTTCCCATGAGGCATAGTTCCCCGTCTTTCTTTCGAGTCTTTCAATTCTGCGATTTTTGTGTTCTCTGTAATTGTTCTATGTATAGAGCGTAACTAGTTGAAACCAAAAAAGGAATTTCACATCTCTTGGCAATGGAAAGAACCGCTTGCAAGCATGATTTAGGTACACTTCCAGCAAGAACATTCCTATGACCGATTTCTGAGGAGAAATCGTCCATACATTGGGAAAAGAAAATGAAGTAGAACGATAACGAAGCTCTCTGGTTTGAATTTCCTCCAAGTAAACCTGGAGACCGGATCATGCTGCCTTGGCCCATTGATCTGCATGCATCCGAATCATGGAAGGTAGTCGTAGTGGCAAGAACCATGACCTGCGAATCGAACAGCTTGTAAAGTCAGCAGAACAGTGACAGATTTTTTCGGGATCCGCCCGATGATTACGCTTCGTCCCTTTTAATCGAGAGCACTGATGAGAGTTATGCAGTTGTTGATTTATGGTCATCTGTCTTCTCTCAATCTTTAGAAAGCAAAGTGAAAAGGAAAAAGAAAAGTAAAGCGTTGGGCCATGATATAAGAGTCAGCTCGAGAATGCATGGGATTCCGGACGTGGCCATTTAAAACTCCCAAGGCACGCTCTTCCTGGGCACATGGACTTTTGCTTCTTTTCTCTAGATCCCATGTGAAAGATCGCATACCAGTAAAGCTTTAGCTTCTCGGATCGCCCCTCAGTAGGAAATTAATTATAAAATGTAAAGCGTGATTTGTACACTCTTTGAATTGAACAAACAAAAGAATATCTCTTCTTCTGTAACTTCAGCTACCAAAATCTTCACGCAAGTGGTATTATGCTAGAAGATTATTACTTTCGCTGTCATGACATATGACCCTTCACATAGCGTAGACTACTTTCAATGGTAAACACTCATGTTTTCTAGTTAGATCTGTATGGAAGAACCGATTCGGAAGCAAAGAGAGGAGATCAAGATGCTTACTGGGATCAAGCTCAGTGGTCATGGCGGCGCTGCGGAAGTAGCAAGATCCCCCCGAGTGCTTGAACTTCTGGTAGTATCTGTTGAAGGCATAGGAAACATGCGCCCTCAGAGTGTTGGGGAGATAGCAAGGCTGGTTCACCTGGATCGCGGTGCAATCAACCCCTCCTTGTGCACATGCCCAGTCCAGAGCTGCTTGCAGTTCGTCGTCCGGGGTCTGCTCGTCAGCCACACACCATTGCTCGAACTCCCCAGCTGAGTGAAACGGCACAAAGAACAGAGAAATTGAGATCAGAAGAGGCTCTCTTGTTATGCCTTGCTGTATCAGATGAGCAAATGGAGGCATCAGAGATGTGAATCAGATAGCGGAAGCTCAGTGAGATGCTTGTCTATTTGTCTGGTTTAACTTTACCGGTGTTTGGAAGAGCAAAACGACCGTGAAGGGTATACAGTTTCAAGATCCTTGATTGCCATGAATTTCTTGTGACGCAATATTGAGAAACTCACCTGATTTGTGTGGAACAGTTGCCAAGAAGAGGGCAGCTACCAGAATCCATTGCAGTGAAATCGACATGCCTCTTTCTGGTGAGTGTGGGTGTGTGTGTGTGTGTGCGCGTGGGTGTGTGTGTGTGTTTGAGAGAGAGAGAGAGAGAGAGAGAGAGGGGTTCAGTGGGGACAAATATGTGAGCTATCTCCAGAGAGGTCTTATGGCCACATTCTATTGAAGCTTAGAGGTATCCAGAGCAAGAGTGTCATATTATTATAAGAAGGGCAAGACGCGAGACCAGAGAAAATAAAAAATTTATCAAATTCCATATAACATGGACTCCAGCTAGAAGATTTTTTATATTCCAATCCAAGATTGCGAATTCATTCGGAGAACAATTAGATGCATGTGACAAAGTTATCACCATATTGTCCCTGTACACAGTTCATGAGGAGGTGTTCCCTTTTCAACTTTCTTTAGCACTTGAACTTCTCCAGTTCACATTGATGCGGTTTTGGCCTATTCCTTCTTCTTTCTTATACTATTTTTCCTTTCTAGAAAAATGAATAACCTCACAGCCTGCTAGGGCCAAAATGAACACAAACTTTGTCGCATCGCCAATGTCAAATGCCAACCCCCACTGTAAAGGTGGAGCTTGTGTAGCAGTCACAGGAGAGAAAATCTTGTCGATAAGCTGCCCTTGTATGAACACAACGATCTATATAATGTACATACAGCCTTCCCGAGGTCGTATTATTTACCCATGTCCATCTCATTCTGAGGTAGATGAAATCCGTGGATGAGTTTGCCTCTTCTTTTTACGAGTCGGGCGGACATTCCTTTTCAATGATATCAAAACGGAGATCTTTGCAAAGAAGTAGATGGCAAATGGGATTCTTATCATCTACCTTAATCTCCTACAAACAATGTCCCAGTAACGACTAAATTGCTGTCCGATGTCAGGATCCTATGTTCAACAAAAACATGCGGCTTAAACGTTGTTACAATCCTTTTTGTTGTATGAATGGCCAGTCCTAAATTTTGGGTTCTTCTCCTTTTTTAACCAAACAGGCTTATGCACTTTCCTCGTGTTCGAACTGCCCACCAACTAGCCCCAGGAGATATGCACCTTCATCAGCTCATGAACCTTGGAATATATATAAGCAAGCTTCATTCTGAAAGACATGCTCAAAATCTGCAGTTCAGAAGAACTCACATAGAATAGAGATGGCCTTGTGGCTCTTCATCCTTCTTCAAATTTGTGCTTTCGCCGAATCTTGGCCCACAGGTGAAATTAACTGGATAGACCTGCACAAAGCCATGGCCTACATGAGAATGAAGTCCTACCATGGCTTTGTCATCCTTCTCCAAATTCTAAACACTTACCCCGATGCGCTCCATGGCTCTGATATCGCCTTCATAATGCCAAATTACCAGAAACAATCTCCAAGATTTCATCCTCGGCCATTATCCCCATGCCACTCCTGATGACTCACCTGATTCAATTCCCCAAGGGGACACTCATGCCCACATGCCTTGCCAACCGGATGCTCAAAATCACTAACGACGGAAGGTCAGGCATGTTAGTGAACAACGCCAGGATTGTGAACCCAGACGTCTGTCTGATTCCCTGACTCGGTGCCACGGTATTAGCGACACGCTCATGTCGGACGCTTTCGGTGAGTTGAAAAGGTTCGATAGACGGAACCAAGCCAAATTTGCTGCTGACCGTTTGGCCGAAAAGAACGACTCCCCTCCATTGATCCTGGAATTAGCTTCTAGTAATTTCTGTTCTGTCGAATAAGGTAGACGTGCGTTTTGTCCATGGCAAGCTTAAAACCGTCCCAGTGACGGCGATAAAGTAACATTGACAATAATGCTCACAAGAACTTTCAAACCCGGAACCTTGGACAAACCCACTACTCTGCAAATTTGTGTACTCTTGTGAAGCTTTAGTCTTTTATCAAGCATATTCAACGATTGGAAACGGCAAAGATTCTTTCTTTTTCATTACTTTACGGTGGTGCTACAGACGTGAATGTTGAGGACATATTCCCGGTGGCCTTGCTGTCTCAAAATCTAGTTCTTGCGCAAGCAATCCGGACAGAATAAATCTATCATTTGAGACATTGCTCAAGAAAAAGCAAAGGATCATGGTAGGAAACTGCGGAAATCATCAGGATTCCAATTTTCAGTAAAAGCATGTCCGGTATACCATTTTACAAAGTTCTTGACCCAAAGACGTAAGTAGTTCGTTTGAAATCTAACACTGACCACGCGAGGCCGTATGCATATGTGAGGTTGACTCTCCATTCATCAAAAAGTGCACAACAAAATCAATTAGAAAATTGCACAGTGAGCATCTCATCCCTATCATCAACGACACCCCCAGGGCTGCATCTCCTACATCGCTTAATCACTCAAAGTAGTGCTCTGCAGTAGGCTTTCCAAATCATCAGAGCAATGGCAACTTAAATCGGACTCGAACCGTTTGAGTGAATTTCTGATACCATCACAAGCCCGAACAAAACCCTCTGAAGTTCCTTTAATATTTTCCACCTCCACCTGTAAATCATTGAGATGAGTCAACATTTTCCCTGAAGCCACCATCATGGCCGAGACCTCTTGCGGAGGGTAAAGGCAAGCACCGAGCTCATCGATTTGTACTCCTATTCCTTGGCATAGCTTCAATAAATTCTCCAGAGAATCCACAAAAGCACCACTGTCATCTGAATATTCCATCTTGAGCAAACCTGTGATGACACGTATTAACTCCTTGATGACTGTGAGGGTATCGGACACCACCACAATTGCCGCATTAGCAACTTTCATCTCTTCAGGTGATAAGTCATTGCCTATGTCACCTTCACTTGAATTATCATCAACTTGAGTCTCGCCTTCCTCTTTTATAGAGGAGACATCAGAAGTTTCATTACTGGGGTCCAGGCAAGCTGGCTTGAGCTCTTTCATCTCGCGAATGACATCTTTCATGGTAACTGCAACCTGCGACATGGCTCGCCCAATTGCAGTTATATTTGTTGCTGGAGCTTTCTTAAGAGCAGAACATGCCTCCCATACTGTACCAACTAGCACTGGAATGGAAGCCGCCTGTTCCTCACCATTGCTAGAACCTGTTGATAAATGAGTTCTAAAATATTCAGACTATTACCATAGATTGCAGGACAACATGCACAAGTGAGCTAGTTAAGCGAAATGTGCAAGTGCCAAAGACCCACCAAAAAAAAAAAAAAAAAAAATTTGTGCTTCTGAATTCGTACCCTTATATACTAAAGAAAAAAATATGAGGACAACTGAAAATAACATTAGGCATTTTCAGATGACCCTGCTTTCAAAAACAATTCTCAAAACAATAAACTATTTAACAGTTAGACAAGCAAGTCTACATTGATATATGTCTTTGGAAACAAAAACGGTTCCTAAAAACAGCTTCAGACAAGCTCTTAATTTCTTTCATATGAATGTACCCATGTAACCCTTTCCTGGAATTTTCAATTATCTAGTCCATGAATCCCATCACAAGGTACTTTGCATCATTGTCACCTCTCCGGGAACTCAACAAGTTTTCCTAATGGGACAGAACATCAAATAAATAAAGGCTCAATAGCGAATGCCATGCTAAATCAAGACGTTACCGGCCTTAGTCTCTCAATCATTTTATCAAGGACAGGAACTCCAAACCTATCCATTGGGTGTAGGATGCATGAATATGAGAGAGCGAAAGAAAGAGATGTGACCAGGATTTACCATAAGAATGGACAGATGTGCTGAGCAACTTAAAGCTACAATCCACAACTTTCTTCACCGCTTCATGGATATTGGAAGAAAGAGTCGGTCCAGCACCCACCATGCTTCCATGGGACAACAGCAGAAAACCCTGAAGTGCATTAAAGTATGTTGTCATGCTTTCCTCCATTGCTTTAGCTTGAGGTTTTTGTCCCATCCACAACATTCCGACTGCACAGTCAAAACAGGCACCAATAAGTATGAAAGAACCGATATCGTTTGCTCCATAAGAACTGACTTCCATCACAAAGCCTATTGGTCAAGACCTACTCAAGATACTAGCAAAAAAAGTTTGTCCTCTTTCTTTCTTTAAAAAACAGATAGCTTGTCCTTTGAAAACCACAATGATGATATATGTCATTCCAGCACTTTTCTTGACAATTCCCTTTCCGCATTTAGATGTACTTGTACTGAATTTATAGATCATTTCACCAGATAAAATCCAGCCCTCTCCATGCATGTTATCATCTTACCCTTCAACCATTACTCGAACCAATTCAGTCTTTGGAAAAACCCAAAGGGTGAAATAAAATTTGCCAAAGTTCCAAGACCCGCAATGAATACTAATGTAGACAGCAGCCTAAGGTAGAAAGATGGATTTGCAGACAGACTCCATACACCATCAACTAAATCTACTTGAAAAAACAAATGACGGGTTCATCCTGAAATGTTGAGAGAATGACGCCCCCCCAAGTGCACAAGAAAAGGAACAGCATAGGCATAGACCAGAAAGGCCCATGCTGAAGGGAAAGTATCGCCACCACAACCATACATACGTATCAAGAAAACTACGAGGTCACCGATCATCATCAGAGCAAGCAAAGAGAAAGAGCACGTTCACGAGCTGCCAACATTGACAAGAATCACACGGAAGCAGAAATTACGAGCTCGCAGAAAGTGGACAGACAGAGACAGAGGAAGAGACAGTACCCACAGTGGCTTGCTTGGAGACTTGGTCACCGAGCTTGACGACCTCTTCCCAACTCACCCGTTCGAGAGAACCAGAGGGTTTTTGGCTCAACACCTGCACAGGGTTTACGCACGCAGACACCCATGCGATCCGCCATCGTTAAGGAAAAGAAGGAACCCAAAAGAAAAAATCGAATCTTTTTCTTGGAAATGGAAGAGAGGAGAGAGAGGAGAGTGGACCTGGAAGGTGTCGTGGATGTTGTCGAGGTGGGTCTTCAAGACGCGAGCCAGGTGCTCGTGCTCTCCCCCTGCTCCTCCCATTCTCTCTCTCTCTCTCTCTCTCTCTCTCTCTCTCTGTCTCTCTGTATGTCTACTGGGAAAGTTAGGGCATGGAGTAGTGATGGTGATGATGGTGGCTGCATATATAGAGCCATGTAAACGTGCTCCAGGTTCGGTTCATCCCGGTTAATCTCCAATTTGATCAGTTTTTTTACTTGATTTGAGAGGAAAGCTTTTTCGATAAAATACAGAATGTGATCAATTAGTTTAGTTTTTTTAAGAGATAATTAGTCTTAATTATAAACATATTCATCAAATCATACTTAACAATAATTATAAGGTATGACTCTTAAATAACATTATCATTAAAATTATCCTTACCCACTTTTCTTCATATTGTAATCATTTTGTTTGAGCGTCTCCTTCTATTTTGATAGTATCGCAAATAAGTTTTCAAAGTTATAATTATATTATCGTAAAAATTAATCCACTTTTGTTCATCATCTCCTTATATCTTGTTAGTATAACGATCTGAGTTTTCAGAGTTATAGAAACATAAAGTCTGATTCAAAACTGAGTGTGGATCCTTTCTTGTTTGGACTCAATATATATACTCGAGGTATGCTCATTTCCGAAGGAGGCAAATTACTCTAGAAGGGTTCTTATGTGATGCCTTCTCTTGTCCTTACAAATGGGATGTCCACATTGAGATCCAAATTAGATTGCCTTCCTCAGTTTCTCCAAAGGCTACCTACAACATCAGGTTGCACCTGCAACTTTCTCTGTTTCATCCATACTATGAGGTAGTCACACACTCCAGAGCAGGAAGTCCGTGATGATCGGCTATTTGTAAAATGATCGATGGTGACTGTGCTCCTTGGGTAGAAAGAAAGAAGAGGAAAGGAAAGGAAAGGAAAAAAAAGAGGAGAACAAGTCTTGAAATGAACAAGAAAACGAGCCAATCACAAAACCGCCGAACACGTATTATTATTTGCCATTGTATATGTATTGTTATCACTTATCCCCCTCTGTTCACGCAGCATATAATAAAGAACAAGGATACAAGATGTATTGATTTCCTCTAAAGATGGAGAGAAGTATCGACGTCTGAATAATCAGGACTTCTAAACGAAGTCGCAGACGCTGCATTTGGCCATATGTCAGGAGATGGCATCGTGTTCATGGTCCGAAACTTGCCGTGGCTCCGCTGCGGGTGCGAATTGAGGCCTGGCGAGAGGAAACAATCTTCAGGGGCCGGTCTTGATGGGAGATGAGGATGACTCGTCTCATACTGGAAACAAGCCCTGGAGCGGTCGGGGCTCACGTTGTAGTTGGGCTGGACCGGTTCTGGGAACCATCTCATGTGCTCCCTCTGCTCTCTCCTCTCCTTGGCTCTCTGAAGCTCCTTGAACCTTTCTTGAAGTAAGGCCAGGGAGGACCGGACCATCTTCGTATCGTCGCTCTGCCTCGCCATTGTCGGAGGGGTTTAGAAATTCTTGTGATTTCTTGGCCTCACTCCTTGAAAGCGGAGGCTGAAATATAAGGGGAGGATCGGCAGGGTGGAAACTAAGTCCAAGAGCAAAAATTCAAGATTCCGGTGGAGGTTCATGGAGGGAATGAGGAGGCAAAATGAATTCTTGTTGGGGGTGGGGGGGTGGAGGGAGTAGCTGCAAGAGGAAGAGTCCAAATGAAGATGGAGCGAGCATATTTGGAGGTGCCTCTGCAAGGGAATAAGCAGATTCTGGGTGGTTGTCACAGCCATCTAATTTTGTCATCAACAACCCCCCTAGCTTCGGAGAAAGAGCACTTTTTTGTTCAAATAGGGAATTCATTAATCCTATTTATTGGACTGGTTCTCTTGTTTTCTTCTTCATTCTGGATTATGAGAGAGAATGCATGAGATTTGATGGGGTCCTTGAGAAGGAGACAACAAACATAGTTTTTAAGTGTGTCATCTTCTGATTAGAGCCATGCTTTAGGGACGTGAGGAGTGAGGCCTACCATTATATGGCCTCTTTCGCTTGTTGCCGTCAAGAGCATCACCTGAAAAGGCCAGAGAAATGAACCAGCAGGGCTTGGAATGGGGCATATGGTATAGGGCCTCTGCAGAATACACGTGAGACGTGAGATCAGAATGTGGAGAACCAAGTCGTGAAAATCAAGGGTTGGAAATAGATTTTTTTTTTTTTTTTTATCAATGTCACTAGAGATGAACCAGAAGGCCGGAAACCAAACAGATGACATAAGAAGTTACCGTTCAACCATATCTTGGATAAATTGCAGTTCAATGCAAGAACTAACGCGTTCCTTCTTTCATTTCATCCTTGTATGGATAGATTACCCGATTTTCTCTTGACAAGAATGGGGAAAGAGAGCACTATGTAAGAAGTCGAGAGTCATTGAAAACTCAACTGAGGATAACTCGGTACGGACTCCGACACTGACTTCAGAAGTTTAGTCCCCCTGAAGAATTGAAGAATGCATGACCACAAGGCAGCCCAAACATTATGGGCAAAAGAAGTTCACAAGTAGCACAGGGAACAAGCTTAGATAACAGAATGCGTTCTCACTGGACAATTTTTACTCACTTTGAATGCACAATGTTTGATCAGTAGAGTACCAAAGGGTACCACCCTATACAATGATACAAAACTTGAAACAAATTCTGATGACAACTCTATCTCTGTGACACAAAAGCCCAGGAACTTCATCAACCTATCTTATCGTACACTAGACTTCTGATTCTCAAATACCCCTCAGATCACCCAAATGGACAACCTTCCCAAAATTGAAGAGTAGATTACTAGTGCTTGATGCACCACTTATTTGCATAACCTATAATTGAATAAAGAATAGGAGAGCCAACTCAACAAGGAAAACCACCATCCTTACTAAGGAGCACCTTTATAAAATTAGACCAGAATGCAGTGATTATTTTCCTGATCACTTCTTTTACCGAGGCTTGACTAGGATGATTAAACATCTACCAATGTACAATAAAGAATTCATCACTGATGATGATTTGAGCTCTACTTCTCCTCCTCCTCCTTGTCCTCGTCGTCCTCGTCGTCCTCCTCCCCTGCTTGTCTCTTCTTCTTCTACAGCAGGGCCGCATAAACTGTACTTCATTACCTCAACATTCATCTCTGCTGTCTGCCAGGCAAGAGGAAAGCTTCAAATGGCCAAGAAACACAGTTTCATCCCGCAAAATGGAGGCAAGTATGTCAACATTCCCATATCTAACCTTGATTTCCATCTGGCATGGCAAAGCTATACTGAAATTTGCACGATTCCGCAATTGTGCTGAAATGGACAAATGAAGGTAAGGCACCATATTGTTCAGTTTACATTGTAATTGTGGTGTACTATTGGCAGAGCCACTCTGGTGAATATATATTGTTGCAAACATTTCTCCTCCAAAATGTTAACCCTGAATACTTCCTTCTTGAGCTTAGCAAAAAGAGCTTATAGAAGTGAGTCATACAAAACCAAAAGCGACCACAAAAGGGATGAGAGACACTTAAATTGAGGTAAAAGAAGGAAGAGAGTAAAAAAACTACTTTTGGGAAAGAGATAATTGCAGATCTTTGACATTGAAATCAAGAACATCTACTAGGATTAATCATACTAAAAACTATGCAATCTTCACCACTACTAATATTACAAACTCTACCATCTTCTCTAAACAAATCTGAACTTGAGATGGCATAAACTTCAACTCGCAGTAAAAGACTGGGTTAACAATGATAGAAGCATTGCTTTAGACAAGAAAATTCATCTTAAAAGTATGAGAAGTCAAAAACCAACCATTAAAACCTCCACTGTGCTTCACTATTTGTGAACTTATAGCAGAAATACTTCAAAAGCAAAATGGAAAACTTTCAAGAGCAAACATAAATTTCATTTGAAGTGAAGTCAGCAGGTACTTATATTCTCTAATCTACAAATCAACTATTCAAAAGATGTATCTAAAGACATGAGTGTCCATAAACTTGGGATGAGACATTTCATAAACCGGTTAATAGCCAAATATTTCCTATGAAGAACCTGTAACAGATCCTGCTCTCTACTCGAACTTTGGACCAGGACGGTTCATTATAACTTAGGTCAACCGTGTGCTGAAGTAGTAGAATGTGTTAGCTTCTTCATTTCTCCAGTATATAAATGCTCACAAGGAAGCCATATCAGGTACTTCACTAGTCCTGCTGCTTGAGAAAGATGGAGAATTTGTTTACATTGCTGCCCTGAGGTCCAATCAAACAAGGGTGTAATAAGAATATTCCACAAGGCTCAAACTGCTAAAGGCAGTCTGTGGCAGGATTGAGCAGGGTCCTTTGAAATTCTATAACTCAATTATCAGGTCTGGCCAGGTGCAAAACTCAAAAGTTTTCCCTAACTCAATCATCAAATGCAAATCCCTGATGAAGTACGGATAAAATTTAGGGTTGGCCAGAACCTAGACAGAGTAAGAATAATATTTTGGGATTGGGCAACAATCGATGGGCTAGGCTAGGTACTATAGAAGAGCCGATTGTCCAAATCACACTTATGATCACTTCAGGTCGGCCCGCCAAATGAAACAATACTTTTTCCGAGTCTACTTAAACAGTGGACTTGAACGCTCAAAATAGTCACATACATTGTCTGTAATTCAGCCAATAGTAACTGATTCATTTTCCATGCAGGGGCCAGGCACTCACAAAGTCACTCTAGAAACCTGTGCTCCATCTTTTTCAGTGTATAAAGAAGTTCATTTCATTTCATACAAGAAATTCACCAGCCACTATCAGAGATATTTTTCCTGGATAGATAACAACTATCAGACATTTATGCTTTAATTTATTTTCTGGTCTTCTTCGGCATCAAATTACATATCTCAGCATTTACTACATTCCAGGTTGTCAAGACAAATGTTAGATGTTTAAGGTCTTCTTATAACATGCACAAATTGTTTCCAATTGCAAAAGATGCCCGAGAAACATCAATAAATTTGAATGCCTCCTAGTGACCAAATTGTACCACATAAAAGTAAAAGTATTAAATTGCACAATCAGAAAATTTAGAATATTCTTTTTTTTCCTTTATCAGCAAAATTTGGCCAGACAAAAGAATAAGCGCACAGTTAGGGCCCACATTATGATGCCCAATTTCTCAAACTTAGCTGGTAAAAAGTAGACATGATTCTGAAGGTCAAGATAATGGGTGCATCATATGAATATATCTCGAGGAGCATGATACCTGTAATATGACACCCACCTTAAGCCAGTGCTTGACATAGGGCAACCGTTCCAAATCTAGCTTGACCACAATCACCTCTCCAAGATATGCAAGTTTCTCCAATCCTATCAATTTGTTGCAAAGGAGGCAGATGTGTGGTTCACAGAATTGTCAGGTGAACTACAGTTAATGAGAGGATTCAGATGTTTGTAAAGAGAAAATCCCAGAGTCAAGTAGACACAGAAGGCAGAAGCAGAAGTTACAGCTTACCAATTATCCAGAATGTGGTCGCGATGAAAATTAGAAGCAGCTCCATGCCAAAAAGCAAAATTACTATGGCCAGCTGGGCTCGCGGAGTGGGCAGCACTGTCATCTCAAAGAACCTCCCTTCTGGTGAATGCTGATGTTACAGTGAGACAATCTTATTTTTCTTGCTGTACCCAAAAGCTTTCATTTTCTCAGCTATGCAATCAGCTTCTTCTGACTTGTCTATTTTGGACAGTTCTCTTGCCAGCATTGTGTATGTATGAAAGCTAATTATGTAATTTTTGGATTCTATGATGTGGAGGAACTCCATGCAGAAATCTGTATTTCCTTGCTTCAGCAAGCCATCAATTAATACTGTCCAAACAATCTCATCTACATTCAACTCTTTCTCAAGCATCCTCTCAAATAATGCTTTTGCCTCACCAAAGCGACCTACCCTGCATAGAGCAGAGATGAGAGCCTTAAATGTCAACAGGCAACACTCAAAGCCTCTAACTGCCATCAAATCAAAGATTCTCAAGGCAGGATCAACTTGGGAATCTCTACAATGCGAAATTAACAAAAACTGATATGCCTCCTTGTTGGGATACAAGCCTTTCTGCTCCATGTTTTCCACCAACTGATCTGCCTCTGCACATCTACCTTCCCTACACAAGCCCTTTATTAACTCACTGTACATGTTGGTTGTGGGTTCACATCTGATCTCAGACAAGCGATTCAAGAGCACAAACAAGTTGATGGTAGAGTAACTCTCATCAGAGACACTAGTGTAAGCAGCTTCCTGTTGTGCAACAGCCTTTTCTGAGAACAACTGGCATTCCTTTTGCAAACCTTTAAGCAAAACAGCAAAAGTTCGAAAGTTCGGTTCACAGCCTCTAGCTACCATAAGCTTAAAAAGCAAGAATGCATAATCTAGTTTGCCAATCATGACGAATCCATCAATTAAAGAGGTGAATGTTATGTGGTCAGGATAAAAACCCTTCCCCTCCATCTCTTCCAATAATTTCTCAGCACTCTCTGGCTTACCCACCTGACACAAGCCAAAAATCAGTGAACTGTAAGTTAACAAATTCGGCAAGCAATTTCCTCTTTCCATTTCATGAAAAATCTGAAATGCATGGTCGATCCCTCCATTTCGAGAGAGCCCATCAATTAACGATGTATAGGTTATAACATTTGGTTGAAGTCCTTGATCTTCCATCATACTAATTAGCTTTTCAGCTTCAGCACTGCGATTTGCTTTGCTCAAACCACTAATAATGGCATTGTATGTTTCAATACTAGGCAAGCAATCTTTTTCCCCCATCTTATCAAATATGTGCAAAGCATTATCTACCTTCCCCTCCTTACAGCATCCATCAATCAAAGCAGTGTAAATGACATGATTAGGACTGATCCCCTGTCCCACAACATCATTGAAAAGATCAAAAGCTGAACTTAACTTGCCAGCTCTACAAAACCCAGTTATCAATTCACTGTACGTCCACTCATCTGCTGCACATCCATTCTCCTTCATAAAATACAATAGTCTAGTTGCATTGTTAAGTGAACCCTGTTTGAGGTACCCACCAATGAGTGTATTATATGTTATCACATTTGGAAAAGGACCAAATTTGAGCATCTTATCAAAAAGAACCATTGCTTTGTCCATCTCATCAACTAAGCATAAACCCCTTATTATTTCATTAAAGGTCTGAATATTGGGTGCACAACCAAGTCTGTCCATCCTACGAACAATTGTCGATGCATCATCAAATCTTCCACTTAGACATAGCAGATTTATTAAGGCATTGAACGTGATAGTGTTTGGCTTCAGACCTAGCTTCAGTATTTTATGGTACATTCCAACTGCCAATTCATACAGTCCTGCATCAGAGAACCCACTAATAAGAGCTGTATAAGTCTGAATATTTGGACTGCAGCCTCTCTTCTTCATGCTATGCACAAGCTCCATTACTTCTTTCACTCGTCCAACCTCACATAAAGTGGTGATCGGAACCGTGTAAGTATAAACAGTTGGTTCGATTCCTTTCTCAATCATTTCATCGAGCATATAAAGTGCCTCACCCACCCTTCCTACCTTGCACAACCCATTGATCAGATTCGAATATGTAACAGAATTCGGATCACAACCCTCCCTGGTCATCCTATCAAAAACCTCAAAAGCCGAATCTATATCCTCATTCCTACAATGCCCAAGAATCAAGGACGTATAAGTAAAAGTATCTGCACGCATGTCATACTGAAAAATCTTACTGAATATCAACATAGCTTGTTGAACCATGCCCTTCCTACACAACATATTAATCATCGTGTTGAATGTCAATAGACTAGGTTTAATACCATCATTAAGCATCTGAGTGTACGTGTTTTGAGCTAAAGCAATCATCCCAAACTTTCCCAGCTGCAACAAAAGAGTATTATAACTGTACAACGTCAAAGCAAGACCCTTTCTACCAATCTCATTCAAATACTCAAGAGCCCGCTTCAGCTCCTCCTCGCTTCTACAAGCCTGGATCATCATGATCCTAACCTTATCCGCGGGCGCCAAATACCGATCCCGGACAAGCCTATCCAACATCGACACAAAGCAGCGCGCATCGTGTTTGTAGAAATGCCGCTTAGACATCCAGAAAAAGAATTGCAGGGCGGAGCCGGTGTTATCATGCCATTGCACGATTTCGGACACATGGTGGGGCTTCAACTCCGCGCTGACACGGAGGAGCTCGGGATTCTTCTGCCAGTGGATGACGCGCAGAAAGCTCAAAACTTTGGACACCAGACCGGCGGGAGAGCCCGTTTCCGAGGAGGAGCAGAGCGGGGACCTGGGATTGAGCGCGGAACGAAGGCTTTGCAGGTGAACCAGAGATGGGTTATTGGGTTTGAGCGGGTTTAACATGGCGGGCGATTCGGGTTCATGGGTTCGTCCCGTTCTTGAAGTTCAGCACGAAGAATCCGGACTGGCGGGGCGGTTTGCCAGAGCTGTCGTCGATCTTGGGAAATGGTAACATCCGGATCTTGGGTTTGGACTTGCGCTTGGTGGGTTTGCGTAGATGGGATTTGAGTACGTGGACATTGCAAGATGCTGGGGACGTGGTTACAGCGACGCCACCAGTGCCTGGGATTCGCTTATATGTTGTTGCCCATGAGAGAGGACCAGGACCAGCAGGTTTCTCTCTCCGGGAAGGAAGGGAGGAAGGACCGGTCTAGTATTCCGGACGATGGCCGGCCGGTCATCCCTAGGGTTGCTCCCAAGTCACCAAGCAGTAAAACAACGTGAAACAGAAATTTCCCATTCCTTCCTAAAGATTAATATCATTAATCTCGAAAAATACTTCAGAAGCATCTCTGGTCTGAAAACCGATGTATTGATTTTCGTCTCGAAAAATACCTCGTACCATAGCTACATGACACATTTCCACTAAAGATCTCAAATTAGTACTCCTAACATAAGTCTATCCAATAGCCCCATTAAAATAGTTATAAAAGCACCATTTTATGATTTTTTGTACGATGAAAATTAATTTGAGAGAAATCAGCCATAATAACAATTTGAGTAAATGTATCACGAGTAGGGATGAGCATAGCTTCATAATAGAATTTGGAATCTAAAAACCAAACCAATTAGAACTAATTTGATTTTAGGTTCTAAGGTATACATAATAGATTTCAATTTTAAAAAATTGTGAAATTTATTTCGACGGATAGATTTCATGTTCTAAGTTGGTGGAACTTGGAACAAGGAACAATTTTTTGCATTTTTATCGGTTTATATCTCCATGTGATCTTGCGATATTTCATAGTGTTCGATAATGAGCGTATAATTTAGAATCATTAATCTGAGCTTTAATTTGATAATTGAGACTTTTATTTTGTTAATATTTATGTGTCTAAATATAAGTTATGATTAATAAATTATAGCAACAAGTAGTGATCATTAAATGCGATAATTTACTTCAATCAATCAATTAATAATACAAATGAAAATTAAGTAGACATTGAAACTTAGGACAGAGTAGGTTCTAAGTTTCCAAAAATAAAAAACATATTCTAAAGGATAGGTTTTAAGTTCTATGTGAAATATATACTATTCGAAACCTAGAACCATTCACCCATAATCACAAGTATATCAATTTTGGATTTTTTGTGATTGGATAAATGCATCATTAAGGTACCAAGTTGTGATTTTTAATGATATAAACATTTCTTATTCTCCAATAAAATTTGAAAGTATAGATTTTACTTCGTTACTTTCTTTAAATTATACTCTTTGAGTTCCCTTTAATGAAAGAATTCTATAGACCTTTAAAAGCAACTTATTCTTAATGTAAATTCTCATATAAATTTTTCGCGATTTTTTAAATTCGAATAATATTATAAATTCTTACGGCAAAGTGAAAAGTACCAGTTCTTATTATTCATAAGTCCAGACAAATAATCCCAGTGATGTGGATATGAATTATTTTTGGTAACCAATAATCGTGATTATTCCAAAGTCTGAAAAAGAAGTTTATAAGTTATATTCATCGCTCACCAACCAACAAAGAGAGTGGGAGACTAAGTCCACTTGCAAGCCAAAAGCACAATCCCATCAAGAACAATGCAAACCAATACAGCTAACGAATAACAATCCCAACATATCAGAAGTGACCAATCTGCCGCTAATACCACAAGATCCACCACCAAAAGCCTACAGAGATTGATACAGCAATCCTCCGATAGCAGCAACGAAGCACCAGGGTAAGCTCAAATTTCAGTTTAGCAAGCGCTGCATGCATAATCTCCTCTGCAGCTCGGTAGTAATTCCACTGCTGAAGTTCGTCGCACCCCAAAACAATGTTTAACTGTACATCTCACAGATCGAATCACAGCATCCACGGGAAGAGAAGTCTGAGAATGCTGCTTGGACTTTTTAGCTCGCCCAATCTAATAGATACAGCAACTGCAAACCAACTTTATCAGACCCTCATGAAAATCTCCGCTCTTAGGGGACTGCTGGAACCAAAGCTAGCTCACCATTCCAATCACCAGTATTACGATGAATGTAACACTATCATAGAGCTTAATCCCTTTCCTGATGTGAACAACCACACTCAAAGAAGAGATGGGACCTAGTATAAATCACAATTATTAGAAAGGAGATATAGAAAATGAACATAACTTGTGGACGACCACTTGCCAATCCTCTTAAAAAGTAGGCGACTTTTCTAGTATGGCAAGCCATGCGAGGAAAGAACCAAAGCAAATTATGCCAATTAACTTTATGGCCTCTGTTTCATAATGATATTCAATTCAACACCGGGAGTAAACAACTTAGATGCTAAAGATGAGCAAATGACTTTAACATCCATGGAAGAGTTGGGAAATATCAGACGACAAATAGCTCTACAAGATCTTCAGATCTAGCATTTGGTCAACTCCATTCAGACTTGCAAGTAACAGCCACTGCTTTGGCATATTTGGAAGAGTAGGATCATATTCATGTACCTCTCACAGGATATATATATCCTGAGGTATCCCATTGGGATGCCACAAATCATTCCACAACGAAATAGACTCTCCTCCCTTCCCAACTGGATCTTCGATATGGGGTTTCAAAATATGCCTCACCTTCATCATTTTCCTCCAAGCTTAGGTGGCATCTGTAGGAGAGCTCACAGACCAGATACGACCCTGGCTAAGAGGGTAACCATATAGCCAAGAATCCATAAGCGGCCAAACTCCATGAAATTCTCCATAAGCACCTTAAAATACAAGCAAGATTCCATCAATGCCAAGACCTCCTTCATATTTGGGAGACAAAGAAAATGCCATTTAACTGTAGCATCTACTCTGGCTTCTGCCATGAGCCCTGCATTTTTGCTCCACAAGCTTGATAACCTCCTTTGGCAACAAGAAAAGCTGATACCAATAGTTAGTAAGACTAAAGATGACAGACTTAATTAGTTGCGCTCGACCAGCAAAAGACAGCCATTTAACAGTCCAACCCTCAGACCTTGAAGTGATTCCATCTGCAATATTATGCAAAGTCTGCCAGAAAATGCAACGCCCGGATATTTAACAGGTGATAATCCTCCTTTCTTGATCCCACAGCAAGCTATTAATTTCTCCACTTGCTCAGTAGTACAACAGAAGTATAAACCTCAGCTCTGGAGGATTAATTTTCAGCCCAGAGATGCTTCTGAAGTATTAAAGCAGATGAATTTCTCTCAAGAAAGCCACGTCACCTACAAAGAACAGCATCTAATCATCGGCAAAGCATACATGATTGAGTTGGATTTTACTACGATAAGGATGAAAACTAAAATCTTTCCAGCCTTTGCAGCATCATTTAACAGCCGACAGAGGACCTCCATGTCAAGGACAAAAAGATAAAGGAGAGAGAGGATCTCCCTGCCTCCATCCTCCATTTGACTACAATACACCCTTAATCTCAGCAACAGTCAGTGGCTCAATGAGAACTGAAGAATCTCATTTCGTGCTGATAAATAAATACCAGAGTAATCATCATCGGGAGATTCCAGACTACTTCAAGAGACAAACTACTTCATTATATGCATCTTATTACAGTCGTCAATCATACATCACAAGGAAACATTATGACTTCCAATAGATTGATTGTACATAACACGAGGCAATGCCTTGAAAGTGACGAGCATTCCTTATCTGATTGTTTAACAAGAGGCACTTGTTAGGAAAACCCTCATTTTACAAAGAAGAGATAGAGCACAACAAGGCACCCAGGAGTAAAATCCTCAATGTATAAAGCCTATGCTAGCCATATATGCCGTATAATATGGCAAAAGACACTTTTCTGGAGTGGAAGCCTCTGACAATTTCCCTCATCACCAATCGTTGCGCTCTTATCATCACCAAATAAACCCACGACTCCAAAAGGATATGGTGCATGAGAAATTGGCCCGAAATGTGCTCCGATTAAGTCCATAATTAATCGCATCTTCCATGAAAGCCAATCATCTTTCCATCAACTTGCAGAAATCAGATAAACTGTCCCTTTTTTGATCCAAACAGTCCGCATTTCTTCCTATTGCTATGGATATAGGAGCTTCGTCATTTCTAATATGGCATGATATAGAAAGTAGGCATTCATTTGGATGATCCAATCTCACCTGCAAGAAATGAAAGAGTTATTTGTGTGTGTGGGAAAATCGGCATATTCACTTCGTTCATTTACAGGAAGAGGAATTTTCGTGGATGGCCAAAAACTGCTATAAATAATATTTTAAGCCTATTTTGGAAAAATGGTCTATCTAAGATATGGTATAAAAGTACAAGTCCATGGTTCAAATTCGGGCACTCTCTTAAGTTTCTCCTGACTACACTTCATGGTATTCTGTGTGTGTTGCTGTACAGTTGTCTCATTGATGCGATTACGTTCATATCATGCCTTACGCTTGTAAGGAAGTGGCTTACGCGTGAGGAAAGTGTTACAACATGGTGTTAAATGATCTGAAATATATTTGACAGGTGGGGCATTTTTCTTGGGGTTAAAAGGGGGGATAAGATTGAAAACATTTGACGAGATTGGGATTAATGTCGTAATTTGCCCAAATTAGAATTAGGGTTCTCTCCAGAAGTGAGAAAGATGCCAGTTCCACTTCAAGAAAACCCAACCAACAACAGAACAGAACGAAAGGAAAAATGGGCACACCAAACACAATGTCGGTTCCTTCCACATGCTCATCATTAGACAGCGAAGATATGCTGGAGATGAGGGTTGCTTACCAACTTCTCCAATATCTGATGCCATTGATCTTTGGACTTGCCGACTTGCCATTGTGGAAGGAACCGAGTGTTTTGAGACCCCAAGGATACTTTCCTGCACAGTGCACTAGACTTTTAGACAACTCCTCGGGACCTTCCTCGGGATCCAGTCCTTTGGCGAGGAGCTTGTCGTCCACTTTGAGAACGTCGAGCAAGTCACCATCTTTCCCAAGGCGACCGTAAATGACTCCAGCCGCCATGGTCTTACCTATTCCTCCTACTCCATGTACCTCGACACAACGGGAGGGAGGTAAAGGAGGAAAAGGGGGAGGAGGGGACATGATTTCTGCCGCGTTCATGGTGATTTGTTGTCAGAAACTTCGTTTGAGAGGTCATATGTATGTGTTCAGTTAAGACATTGGACACAGTGGACAGACTTCTCGTTTACAAAAGTCGTGAAGGCCACCTCCTTTAGCCTTGGCCAAGGAAAGAATGATTCGAAGAACCGACAGGAAAAGAATCCTGTGTCATAGAAAATAAGAATCTGAACGAAAGATAGATAAAGAATCCCTCAAGATGAAGGGAGAACTCATGAAAGAATCCTTAATCACCTCCTTTTCTTCACTTTGGATCCTTTAAATGAAGCACGTAAGAACCATCTTTCGCTAGAGAAATCTCTCTGCCATCTCTCTCTTTCCCTCTTTCTTTCACCTTTGTACTGCTCTATGTTTAATCTTCCACAGCGATTTCGGGGACTTCCAACCGCACCCTACTTTCGACATCTTAATTTTGACCCGCCAATCGGGCGAGATTGAATTTGAGGTCGATATGAATTTAGGTCCTGTATCGGGTCTTTTTCAATGGGTCAAGCTTTGATTGACACAGACCTACTTCTATTCGAGCTGGCTTGTGCCCATTTTTTGGCCCATTTCTCCCGTCGATCCAGAAATAACTCCAGCATTTGATACATAAAGATTTCACGCAACAAGCCATACAGTGTCTTGCACTTTGTTCGCAATGACATGATATTGTTCTTCGAAATTAGGGTAAATGCATTTAAAACATTTACAAGAATTAACAGAAAACGCGCAGCAGGTTATCCGTGCAGGTTGGTGATGGTTCTCCGAGAAGGGACCAACGGAAGCACCTTGCAAGATGCAAAGAAGCCAAAGAGCTTGCTCCTACTTTCACTTTCCTTCTACGAGGCAATCTTGATGTCGGCAAAACCATGTCACGCATCATGGTTCTAGTTTTAGTGAAACAACCCTTGATTGTCTGTTGCGCTTCGCTGCCTTCACAGAGACTATCGAGAGGCACGACGGAGCCCACCACGGCCTCCGGACCTTCTGATCGCCTTTCAAGCATGCCACTGGAAAGAGTAATTGACCTCAGAACATGTAAGGAAACTGATGCGTAGCCTAGAGTGCATATAACATATAAACGGATGAATATGCTCATGTGTCAATTTGTCAAATGTCATTATGCATAGCAAGAAGAGACCAGGAGAATTCTACATGAGGAATACCCGTGACAGCAGATAACATAATTCCAGATCATCACAAGTTATCACCGAATGAGAATATCTGGCTACAGACAAAAAAATTAATCGGAACCACTAACGTCGCCACTACTGAAAAAGATTTGCCCCTACTTAATCTTAGTCAAACGTATTCCCTCAAAGAGATACCTGCCCTCACAAAGGAACTACCCCTAATAAATATGATTCCTGAATATGCATCAAAGTGAAGCAAAAAGATATCCACAGCTCCAAAGTCAAAAACAACACTACTTATCAGTTAAAAAAAAAAGTCCTAAACACCATTCATGGTTCATATTGACGGTGATTTAACATGTGAAGCAAGAGACGCTACTGTCAGGATTATGCATGTGGAAAACAATGAGACCAGAGGGAGGGAGGGAGGGAGGGAGAGGGTGAGGACCCTTAATCCGCCGGAGTTCTTTGCAGAGCGTAATGAAGTCCCCCATTTCATGTGGCACTTTCTGATAAACCGAAGTATCTGCTCAGTAGTGAACGTGGACATGCTGTCCAGATACTCACCATTGATCCCATTTTCTTTAAAAATCTGGCGGTAGCTTCCCAAATTTATTTCTTCTAACCACCTACCAACATCCTGAAAAGCAAATAAGAAATGGAAGAGCCACAGAAGTATCGCCATTGAAATATGTGGCATTTTTGTGAGGGAAAAAAAATTATGTTATCTTGTTTGACCAACCTTTCACTTCGTTATACCCAAGTATTGCACAAATAAATCAAAACTTTTCAGCACAGGGATTTAAGGACACAAGTTTTTCAACTTGAAGATTGTGTCCCAGGCATACAGCCTAACTAATCTAATAATCATAACACCTACATCAAGATTCTTTACACATATCATTACAGAAACATGCGGGCTGAGGTTACCAATGACAAAATCAGATAAATTCTAAACCTATTGGTAAGACCTTCGCGTTTCATCCAAGTTCAGTCCTCATAAAACTTATCTTCAAACCAATTTGACAACCAAGGTCATCTCCTTTGCCAGATTTAACACTCAAGAGTAGAGTTATGATCCTTGCAAAATTTCCAAATGAACCATCGATTGCTCCAATTTAGGTGCATGACAGGGCAAACCAACCACACATCCTGTCAGCAGTTAATTTTGGTTTTTCTTGCACTCAAGTTCCAGTTTGAGCAACAGTAGAATGAACTGAAGTAGATATATCTGTCGCTGGAAAATCACAACTTTTGCCATGCCAAACAAAAAACTGTGATTAGCTAATCCAGAGACCTACTAAGTCGCTCTGCTGATTAACCTCATGGGTGAATGGAGGAATTCCCCTATTTCTCATTAGGAGTCCCTTAATCACTCCATTATATTGCTTGTCTGTCCGACAGAGAGGATTAAATTTGAACATTCATGACAAACTTGCAGGCAGATTATGTCTATCATGCAAAGAAAATTTGGATTTGTAGAGTCTAAAAACCCAAGCATCTTGCGACGTAGATAGTAATGCTTCAAAGATATTGGTAGAGCGCAAACTAAAGCGCCACAGATTAATGATGGCAATCCATTCAATTGTTGTGCCAGTGCTTTACTTTTGCATCAATTACTTGTTGTAATCACAACACTATAAATGCCTATATCAAACTGCTGCTAAGAAAATGGGCTCTTGAAATCCAAAGGCATCACCTGTCCTGGAATTCGCATTAGGTATGGTGCTCCAACAAAACCATTTGATGATCTAGAGTCAGGTGCAATAGGGTGAGTGTAGAAGGCCAACATGACAAGCGCAGTTTATAGACAAATGCTCTCATTTGCTTGCGACATCACCAAACCAAGAAATCCCCCCAGTGCAAACCGACAAATGAAAATTCCGGTTCACTAATCACTAAAAATCCAAATTCCAATTCCTTGTATAAGGGCAACATCTCGAAATGAAAGAAACAGAACTTCTTTTCTTCTCGGAAGGGAAAAGAAAACGAGAAGAATCCAGAACCCAAAACTCTCATGGACATGAAAATTTATACCATGTCTCCCAAAAGACAAGAAAAGAAGAGAAACTGCAGGCAAAGTCAACCAAAAAGCTAATCAATCAAGAACCCTCAGAAAAATGAGTACCTCAACAGTCCAGATGAAGAAATCGAGAGGCTCGGGCGACTTCGCTTTCCTCATTTCCCAAATCAATTCTACACGACGAAGATCACAACATCAATTCAAGCCCCAACCCTTCACTCCTGGAACGACATGATGAAGACCAGCAAACAGCAACAAAATCAATACCCAGTATTCATGGGCAACGACACATCCAAAATCAGGAAAGCAAAAACTCAAAAACAGAAACCACCCCACAAAATTAAAACGAGGAGGCAGTGAAAAAAGCCTCCAGCCGTTTTCGTTTCGTTTCACATACACTCCCCCCTCTACATTTCTCATCGCTCTGCAACAGCCAAACAGCAGCTGGGAAATCAAAGAAAAAGCAAGTACAGAAAGATCAGTCAACTTACCTTGACAGTTGAATTCTGGGAAGCTTTCCACATTTGGGACTGAAAGAATCCAAGAGAAAAAGAGACCGAGAGAGAGAGAGAGGAGAGAGAGAGAGCAAAGGGAAGGCGCAAAGGAAGGAAGAGAGAGAGAGAGAGCGATGCACGCACAGAAGCTCAACGCTCGTGCGTCAGCTTGTGCTGTACGTGTACGTGGTCAACCCATACGAGTCCTCCATCCATCCTCTTGTACTGACAGGTTCACTGCGTATCCATGAAATCGTGACGCAACCTCGTGAACATGCAGGCTCCATTTAGTAAATCCGCAGTTTACTGAAGATGCTTTTGATAGAATTTCTGTTTCGAAAAATAATTTTTATTTCATGAAATAATTTCTGAATAAAATAATACATTTGTTAATTATATAAAATTTATATTCTCAAAGTAAAAAAATGATAGAAATTTGATATGATCCGTAACTTTTTTTTATAACTTAGAATTTTTTAAATTTTTAATAATTTTTATAGATATTTCTTTTTTCCTTCTCTTCTTCTTATTGCTCCTCCTCAAGCCGGCGGCCGGCAACTAGCGACAAATGGCGAGAAATGGCCAATAGCAAGAAAAAAGATGAAAAGAAAAAAAAAATAAATAAAATGATTTATTTATAGAATTTTTCCCGAAAACAAAAACTTATTTTTCCTATTTCTTATTTCTGTTTTAAACATATCCGCCTACTACTTTTCTATTCGGGGAAATAAAAAAAATTGGTTAACGTTACCAAACGGATTTATGTCCTTTTTTACTCTTGGGAACAAAAGGATATAAATTAAGAGAAATAAAAATGTTACTAAGTGAAGCCTAAAGCTCGCAAATCAAACACATCATAACTTAAGATCTATATGGATGTTGTGAGTGCGAATTTACTTTACATTAAATAATAAGGAGAGACCTAATGTTGCGATCGATTCTATCTGTATTGCTGAAGTGGCGAGCTTGATTCGGTATTAGAACAAATTGGAGATTACAAAAGAAAAAAAGGGTTGTGCATTATGCTTCTAATTAAATAGAGGAAGTGGAGTCAAAGTCAATGGCCACCATGGAGATGCATGTGCAGCATGTGGTGCCCTAGAGCCTCAAGCCGCGGTTCCCGTAATTGTCGGCACGCCAGGGCCACACCGTTCCTAATATGTTTGACCTCGACTTTGCATTAATTTTGAGATTTGAGAATGATTATTTCCCAAAATCATGTAGTCAGTCGGTCCGATTCGGACAAATTAAGTGTCGCCGAAGCCCCGCCGGAGATGGAAAATTAAGCTGAATGTGGTTGCACAGCAATTTAATCCATCTATTCTTATTATGAAGTCCAACCGGAAAATATAGATTAAATTATTGTGTAATGTATAAATGTAAAGGTTTCTCAAAACTCGTATTTAAACAATGCAAGATAATTTTTTAAAATTTTTCCAGCATTACTTTCATTACCCGATAAAATTATTCATTATGACAATATTGTTCAAATCATGAATCACGTGATAACCAAGTATATGAATGTGGCAAAGTGGCACTGAAGCATAATAAAATTAAGGGTGAGTATGACTTCATGGTAAAACCGAGAATCGAATCAATTATAGGTTCTATTAGGATTCGGTCCAATTCTCGATTTCATATATTTTTTGAACATGTATCGTGCAATTCATTTATTGATTCTTAGTTAGAAATCGAATTGGGAACCAAACCACTTACAGTATTGGTGAGGGCCGTGTGGCAGAAGCATAAAAATAAAAAAATAAAATGTGTTTTTGAGTCTCCTTTGCATTCTAACTATTGCTATCAACATTTGTTGGCTTATTCAGTTGAAGTGCAGTGCACGGGAGTGGTGAGCTCCTCTGCTCCGTTTTATGCCATCTGCATGCATTTAGTGTTTATGATAGTCACCGACTCACCGCGAGCATAGTATAGATCATCGGATTTGCTTAACTAAAAGTTAAACAAAAAAAAAAATTTGTTAGTTCCGAGCTAGACTTTGGAACTGACTTTTGGTATATAAAGTGGGTTCCTAGTTCTTAAAAAAAAATAATAATTGATTTTAATGGATAGGTTTCAAGTTTTAAGCGAAATCTGAAATTGCTTACCCTTGAGGCAATATAAGAGCTATCTTTCTTGATGCACTTTATTTTTGGCATGTGTTATCATGGTAAAAATAATTATTGCTTCTTTAAGAAGAAACGGTTTGAGAAAGTTTATGATCAATTCTTTGAATTAACCGGATAGAAAATAAAATAAAATAATGTATACTTCTCTAGATTGCATTCCCATATTTCATCAATGAATTGAGTAGTATGCTGTGAAGGTAAATTAATCCTATTACTTGGTTTTATCATACTTTCGAGCGTCCAATGACAAAGAAAATGCAAATTGAGGGAAAAAAAAAAAAAAAAAGACGCGACTTTGGTCGACATTATTATATGAACATGTCACGTGATACCATATAATTGGTGGAATTTTTTTATTTTTTATTTTTGGTCGGTAATGGTTGGAAAATTGGCACGCTAAACTTTCTCGTCATAATAGTTAATAGGAGGATTGGAGACTTGTGGCGACATGGATGGGCCTGCTTGATGGGCCTTGGACTGGTAGACAGGAGTGGCCTTAGAATTTTTTTGGATGAAAAGTTCTGCATTGAATACTTTCCTTCCTTGCAGAATGACAGGAAATTACCTTATCTTTTATTGCTACATAATATATATATTAAATGAACAGGAATGGCAAATCAAAATTCCAAATTGTACTCTTCTCCAATCAACTATCACCAGGAAGGGCCTAGGTAATTTGGCTTGCTAATATCTAGTTGTCGAAGAATAATAGATTTCACTTTGAACATTCATATTCATATCTGAGTTTATTATATTAAAAGTCGACGTGGGCATCGTTAAATTTGGTAAAGAAATTAAACTAATATTAGGGACCCAGAATACGCAGACCTTTTTTTTTTTTTTAACGCAAGTCATATCCATCATTGTATGCTGTAGTAGAAGTTAGAGATGAATATGATAGCACGAATTTGCTTTAATTTAATTACCATAACATCAATAATCAACGCTGGTTTTCTTCCCAAAAATAGAAAGATCTTTTGAAGGGATTTTACGGAAACCCATGAGAATTGACACCAGTCCAAGTCCCAGGTGTACTAAAAAGAAGACGAATTGCAATTATTTCATAACATGCATAAAGAACATGGTGGGAGCTGCGACTATGATTAGCATCCAATAATTTTGGTAAAATATATTATTTGATTGGATAAGATTAAAAGAGAAAGGAAAGAAAAGAAAGGAGGGGATAATGAGGTCAGCTTTCATAATGAGTTTCTTATGGTGAACGATCGATCGTGACAAGTGTGTCAAATGGGAGCCCTCAATGATTTTGCTTGCTTTGATTGCTCATTTGGACTTTACATTAAAAAAATACAATAAAAATCCGCATACCCATAAGCTATATAATATATATAGCTAATGTTTAGCATCTAGCAGTGTCTTTGATTGCGATTTTTAATTTCTCTCGGGCTCTGAAATATATGAGGATGATGAACTTTATCCTTATATTACTTTTTTCATTACGATCTGATAGTATAAGTACAATAACACGATATAACATTTCTTATAAGTAAAAAAAATCGAATCGAAACCATCGATCTAAATAGCATTTCATGTTTGGCGACTACTCATCATCATAAACCTATGTGGTCAAGAAATCAATCATAGGGTCATCACTTTACAAACCAATACCTCCATAAACCCAAATGTAGGTTTTATTACAATTTTACCCTAAACCTTTCTTCATCTCATAAAAAATCTAAAACTTTACATCTAAAAAACCCTTAACTTTTGGTCCAATTCCAATTTTATCCTCAACTTTAATTACCAATTTTTACTTTGGTTCCAACTCTAAGCGCATTAACCCTCATTCCGAAATTTCTTTTAACAACCAAGAGATAGAAAGCTCTAAAGCACGAGCTCTCAGACCGCCAAAGATGGAAGATTCCCAAACACAAGAATTGATGAGATGGAAGGAAGACTCATTTAAAAGTAAGAGCATTTGAAGAATGTCAACCCTAATTACTATAGTTTTTACCCAGATTTTAGATTGAGAACAACATCATTTGGGCTAACATGGAAATTCATTTCCAAAAGATGTCTTATTGGATTTGAAATTTGGCAAAAAAACTAGAGTGGCGACATGGAAAATGCCACGTCACTAAGTAGGGGTGAGCAAAATGAATCGACCGAAACCAGGAACTGTCGAAACTGGGCCAAACCAGCCGATTAGGTTTGATTCCTAAGAGTGTCGGTATGGATCCAAGGGAGGAATTGGATTGAACAAGACTACCTGAGCCAATTGTTATTCATATATTATTTGTATTTTTTAAAAACTCTCACACACATCTCCTCTCCTCTTTTGATCTTTCCCTTCTACCTCACACACTCATGCCTACTCTCTTCGTTTGTTTGTTTTTTTTTCTCTGTGTCTCTTTCACCTCTTATGGAGTTCAATGCATTATCTCATTGAACTCAATCGATTTTACTAGATCGCCCAAAAACCGAACTAGAGTGTGGGAATCGATCCCCTTATCACTAAGGGTAGTTTTGGACAAAGTGTTAAGGAGGGTAAATACGAGACTCAAGTAATTTTTTTTTTGATGACCTAGGAACCCGTGACGCTAGTAGAAAACCTACTATCCCGACGTCACGCTTAAGACCCCAAGCGACGAAGAGGGGATTCGAATTCCTCCCTTTCGTGAGAAGAAGAAAGCTCGAACCATCTTGGCCATCAAGACGGTGGTGAGACTCAAATAAAAGTTCGTAATTCTTTATGTGACAAAAAAAAATTATGGTAAAATTAGAACATGACCTAAAGCTGATGATTTTTTACGAGACAAAAAAAATTTAGGATAAAATTAGGATTCGATTGAAACTTGAGGATTTTCTATAGTATATGACAGTATTGTGTTATGCTAAATAATTTGTTCTGATTAGCCAAATTCCGAGAGGATGATCTCGTCATTTCGTTCTTGGGTTATCTCGTTCACAACTCTTCGGATGTCTAATTTCACGATTCTCTAAAATTAGATCACTAAAACAAGATCAAGCAGCGACTGACTGAGAGATCCCTCTTGTTATCTACGTTGCTCTAGCGAGGTCCATCTCGGAGACAGAGCAGTCACGCACGACATTCATAATGATATATTTTATATTTCTTCGAAATGAACGAGGAAATATGGGTAAAATAACCCACCGAGAAAAAAAAAATTAAGATAGTACAATAAAATAGATATTGACTCGACATCGAATTTCGGCATCGAACTGCTTAAGCAACC
The DNA here is from genome assembly GCF_046630445.1 of Rutidosis leptorrhynchoides. Taxonomy (NCBI): domain Eukaryota; kingdom Viridiplantae; phylum Streptophyta; class Magnoliopsida; order Asterales; family Asteraceae; genus Rutidosis; species Rutidosis leptorrhynchoides. The sequence goes on from NW_027266612.1 coordinate 69,666, forward strand.
TTTTGAACACGGCATTAACAATTCTCAACTCTTGGAGCTGCCAATTCGTCGCTGATTTCGATGCTTATTAATTTATAATTAATTATCTCCTCATTTTAATTTAATTTAATTTAATTTAATTTAATTCGTTAACTGTGTTTTGCCCTTAAACCAACCAATGCCAGCATAACACCAGCACTGCCTCCCATGAAACAGATTTATTTTTTTCTTTTCTTTTTTTTTTCTCGATACTTTTTACTTACGTTATTTTAAGTATCACAGAAACATAAAATTCATCGGGACATTTTATTATATTGATATATCCATTGTGACGACAGCAAACATGCATCTTCGGACTGATTACGTTGTTATTGGACGTAAATCAAGAAAATTCTTGTCTGTCGCGTGAAATCATTCTATGCTCACGAGACATTTCAAATCATATAGAAAAAGAAATTATACTTTTTTCCAAGGAAATATAGGGTTTTATAGAGACAGCATAGATGTTAGTTATAGCAGAAAATGTGTGAGAAAATATCCATGTCATCATTAGAAATATCACGACAACTAAAACGATACATAATTACCAATCATGACTTTTCATTACATGTAACCTTGGGCTGCTTTGCTTTTCTTGTGATTTTGATTATTTACCTCAATATACATATACTAATCACTAGCAATTTCATACAAGGTCTCCATACACTAAACCCGACTCAACTAACATTTAACATAACTCCAAATAACAAAGTCACTTAGTGAATCCCTTGTGTATCATTACCAATTCTTATTGATAATTGGGTTTTATTAAAAGGTGACCTAGAGGTTGCTACTTATCGAAAATTCGATGTATATACTCTGCAATCAAGATATTTATTTTTATACATTTAGTTTTCGTTGTAATGTACACATTGGCCTTTGTCAACAATGTGCGCTAGGGTGAAATCCCCATTATTTGCTAATAAAAAGAGTCGCTTGATTTAATTTATTAAACTTGAACATAATCTCCAAAATGCGAACCACTAAACTCCTCCTCTCTTATCATGTCGACCATAAACGTTTTTTTTTTTTTTTTGGGGGTCCATCAATTCGGGTTGGCTTGCACTACTGTTCAATGAAATCTTATGCCCTTTTAGGAAAACCAATTAATAAAAGAAATGCAATCAAATGTCTCCATCAAAGCTTGGATAATCCGGCATCATCATCACTACTATTTAAAATATAATTATTTTTTATGAAATGTCCGTATGTACGTGCTAGCTACCAACATAATCGATAATTAAAAGCTCCTTTTCTTTATGGTCGGTTTATAATTAATATAAATGCTATCGTCGGAATTGTCTTATGTCACGGTACTTAGTGTTAAACCACCACCGTGACAACATAAATTCCATACGGAATGGTGACGTGGCGGCACGAGGAAAAGGACCCTTTTTTCTTTTTTATAAAATAATTTTAGCTATTGCGGAAAGAAAAAAATGTTTTTTCGAAATTGGAAATAACCGCGTAGAGAGGATTATTACTAGATACTTGCTGGGAGACCGGCAAATTAGGCAAGGTTTTTAACAAATTCAATAGCGAGATAATCTCCCGGTTAATCGGGCAATCCCAACGTATTAGGAATTTTAAGATGGGGCTTGCGTTTTGTCCAATTTGCCCTTTTCTCTTGCTTCTCCTCTAACCCATTTCGACAATTAATAATAATAATAATAAATCAAGATTAAAGTCCGAAACAAAACTCCGACCATTCATGGTCGGTCTTCCATCTTCCGATAGGGCTGGTCCCGACGTGCGAACTTCCATGCTATGTTGCGAACTATTCCAAATTGGTTTTTTTTTTTTTTTAACTTTTGGGGGATGATAATTATTTACTTGGTTAGTTGTGAAATTCGCGGGTTAAGGCAATTATTATCGACCGCTAATCACGGAAGACGTGATGATGCGCGCGGTCCGGTTCTCTCCCCCCGCCTCGGCGGACCGGACCGGACCGGACAGCCGTCGAACCGGACCGGGAAGATGGAAGCCACCGAATCTCCGGGCCACGTTTGGATTTGGAACCCGCAAAAGGAGGGGACAGAAAAGGGAAAAAGGGCAAAAAAAGAAAAAAGAAAAAAAGGGGAGAGAAATTCTGTAGATGAGGTGGGTCCCACCGGATTTACCCTGCGCGGTCCTGATTCTCTGCATATCCACGTAACGATCCAAAAAAATCCCGAGATCCGAATTCGGCGCGGGCGGGAGCACCGCGCGCCCCCCTGGTCCCGCACCGCGGACCACCGCAAATAAACCCAAGAGGAAACCGTGCAGGACCCGCGCCTCGGCCCGACACGTGGCGCGCATGCAAGCGCCTCGGGCGGGGGGGTTTCGCGTTTCCTCCTTCTGGCGGGAATCCAACGGAACCGGCAAAGAGGGAGGAAAACAGCTTCTCGAAGTTGGGAGGATCGCAGCCGCTGATTCCTCCCTCCGTGGGGCCCAGCAGCACCCCCCCCCCTCCTTTCCTGATCCCCTGCGCCGCGGCTACCGTGCACCCTCGTTGCTTCCTACATTTCGCTAAGAGAAAGAGGCTATACATACCAATCTAAATTCAAGGATTACATCGAGTAAATTAAAAATTTAAACACCTTATTGTATATTCGGTCAAAATTCATAAATTATCTATATTATCTTTCTTATTTAATGCCGAAAATTTACTATTATTCAAATTTTGCGACCATTCATATTTAGTTAAAATGAAATACCATATTGAGACAAATCTCGTATCACTGTATATAATATAGTAAATTCAACCGTTAGAATAGATATTAGGCTCACGTCACTCGATCATCGTCATGATTGATTATATATAAGATTGTCGTTTTCTCTTTGCGTTGTTTATAACGTATACTAGACCGTTCTCTCATGCGTTTTAGATTATTACTTTCTAATTATCGCCTTTCTAGTGGTTGATCCACAAGAGTTGGAAGTAGAAATCGGTGTATGAACACGTTCTGTTGGTCTTTTCAATTGTCCAACACAAAATTAATTGAACAATTTGAATAAATAGTAGACTCGTGCTGATCTATCTTCCTAGTGGTCAATCGAATGCAAAGACTATCATATTTCTTTTCAATTTTGTCTATATTGAACGTTCTACCATTTTATTTTGTGTTCTCAATTCTACTTTTCGAATTGCTTTGAGACTATAAATTCTTGAACAAATACATCATGTCGATATTTCATTGTGCACTTGGAGAACACATAATATTTCATTAGCACGTCTCAAATCTATGTTACTCAGCACTCTAAATAACATCTTTAATCGAATCAATTGCCATAATAAAAAAAATTTAAAAAAAAAAGATCGCCATGAT
>NW_027266613.1:0-72938 GCF_046630445.1 Rutidosis leptorrhynchoides
GTCCAGACACTGAGTTAGTTCATGCATAATCAAAAACAGTCCCATATGAATGCTACATCAAATGTTGTAAAATATTTGAAGACATGCCAAGACTTGGGATTATTCTTTCTCATGATTGCAACATGGAAATGACGGCTTATTGTGATGTTGATTATATGACTTGTCCTATGAGTCGAAGATCTATCACTGGTTTCTGCATCAAACTTGGGGAATCATTACTTTCATGGAAGACAAAGAAACAGTCCACTGTCTCTCTATCATCAGCTGAAGCTAAGTATCGATCCATGGCCAAGACCATGTGTGAAGTAGTTTGGTTACGAGGCTTACTTCTGGATCTCGAAGTACAAGTCAATGGACCAATCTTATTGTTCTGTGATAATGATTCTGCACTTAAACTTGCGGCAAATCCAATAGTACACGAAAGAACAAAACACATAAAAGTCGATTGTCACTTTACTCAAGAGAAGATTCAAGAAAGGATAATCAAAACAAGAGGAATCGGGACTACCGAACAGCCTGCAGATATATTCACCAAGCCTTTATGTCAACATCAGCATACATATCTCATAAGCAAGCTAGGTGTCTTAGACATATACCAGCCACCAGCTTGAAGAAGAGTGTTGGGAGATATGCCAAAGATCCACCAGATTATGATGGATATATTTTCCAGATTGTAATTGATTATTTTGTATCAATCTAGGATTAGATCTGATATACTAGGATTAGATCTGATATACTTTCTTTTTCAATGAACATCCTCTGTATTATTTAATTCTCTTTGTATATTGAAACAATCAATGAAGTGCACAGAATACATTTCTCTCTATTCTCGATATTCTTCTCGCTTCCACTTTGTTTTCTTACAGTTTGCATTTCTATGCCAAGGCTTTTTTTTTTTTTTTACTTTTTGCAACCATGGCCGATATGACATTTTCCACATGGCGTTGGGATGTTTGTGGTCCCTAGTATCAATCTACAACTGAAATTGGGACATCGCAATCTTCCCAACACTACAATAAACGAGCGTACTATCCCGAAGGGTCAGATATTAATATCAATGTTAAAAAAGTTTGTTTGATTATGCACAGCCCATTTTTCAGGATTAAAATGTGTTTTGAGCTAATTATCTCATCGGTCGATCTTCAGTTAAACCCGGTCAACCCAAGGTCAAATTTATTGATTTTATGTAGATGGGGGCAGATGGGGGGCAGAGTTAGGGGTGTCAACACTCTCTAAAGCTTGCGTATACTTTTCTATTGTTTATTTTTGCGAAAAGCCAGGTGACTTCTTATTGTAATTCTCTGTGAGGGTGTGCTGAAATCATTGTAAGAGTGCTTGAGCAATGACTGAAGTGTTTATACAAATATAGAGTAATTATAATGCTCCGAGAGAAGACAAATTCATCGGTAAACACTGTTGGAAACTCCAACTTTTACCTTAGTAGATTCCAACTTTGTTCTTGGACTGTTAAGAGTGGTGATGGTGAAATTGTCCAAGTGGAAAAGCTGAACCACTGTAAATTGACGTTGCAATCTCTTCTATTTCTACTTTCTTTACATTTTTGTTAATAGAACATTTTTGTTCCACATCATATATTTCATCTACAAACGTAATTTCTTCCTTTACATGCGTTGTATTCGATCCCCCCAAAAAAGTAATTAAAAGCTTTTTAGAACAACCAATGAATGACTCGCTCCTGATTGTTAAATACAGTCCATTTCAAGTGCTGCCTTTACTTTGCCTTCATCCTCCCTCTCTTGTATTTCACCGGTCAATCTGTAGGGGACGGAAAAGTGAAATTCAAGAGCATCAGCATCATTCTGTTCATCAGCTCGCGACATGCTCAGTCTCGTGTCTTTCGTTACCATCACGCCTTGGCATGCTTTCCCAACGCGGCAACCCTGGTCCCACTCGCTCCAACAGAACCAGAAGAACTTGTATCTCATCCCAAAACAAGTTTCTGCTGTCATACCCCAAATCTGACAAGAGCAGAGAAAATGACATGGCCGTTCTCTTATTCAAAAGAAGCAGTCACAAACATAACCAACATTAACCTGTTATATATATATATATATATATATATATATATATATATATATATATATATATATATATAACTGACAAGCTTATTATTTGGTTACATGATCAAATTCTAAAATTCATCGGCAATATATTTCCCCACACTAAAAATGTAAACCTGAACAAATACCATTTCAAACGTATCCAATTACCAAAAGCTCCCCATCAATATTGCTCATGCTCTATTTTTTTTTTGGTGACCCAGGAACCCTCCGCACGGCCGGTAGCTGGAGGGGTAAACCTAGGGGGCTGCGTAAGTGGGAGGACCCACCACCCCCGGCAACCCACTTAAGACGCCACGCGGCAATCCACCAGCCTCCCTTCAACGCAAGTTGAAGGGACTTCGAACTCCAGACCTCCTCGTTGGAAACCTGAAGCCTACCCAGCGGAGCCACCACGGCCAGTGGTGCTCATGCTCTATTTGTTGTTAGCTGAAGAACTTGAAAAAGATTGGAATGAATTGGGTAAGCAATCACATCTCAGTAAATAGTATATAACTCTTCATGCATATCAAGGGCTTACCATTCATATTTACTAAGTAACACCAGAAACTCATTATTCTCAAATCCAGTTAACACGTATAATACCGAGAATGAGTAAAAAAAATTTCAACAAAACTTTTTATGTGATAGAAATGCTTATTTAAATCAACAACATGGAATCATACACCAATGGTACATTTCATTGATTAATCTCATTTTACACATCAATAGTCCATTCCATTGATTTATCTCATACCACACATCAATAATCTATTCTATTGATCAATTCTATTCTTTCCATCCTCAATATCTAACTATAGTCACTTTTAAAATTTGTGACGAAGGCAACCAGATTTGTCTTTCTTAGTTAGGTTTCCACCTATATTAGCCAATGGTTCAGCCCAAAAGGACGTCTTGATAATAATATGCATACTTACTCCCTCAATGTGTTTTGATTATAGTGACATGAGCATAATACACTAATACATTCTCCAGATTCCAATAACCCACAAATCCAAATCTACAATTTAATTTCATAAGTCAGGCTCACAATCCAAATCAAATAACCTTTCGTAGTTAGGTTCATCAAGTAAAATACGTTACATAAAACATTTCTCAATATAAATAATCTTTTGCGATTCCTTTCATAAACATTTCCTAAACCATTTCAAATAACATATAAGGTAATAAATGACCAACCTGAAATTATGCATCATATATGCTATAAACATCACTTTTCCTTTTCAAAGAAATATCAAATATGTGATGCATTTTTAACTCATGACATGTCTTTCCATCACTTCTAGACATGAGTTTTATAAAATCAAAAAGTGATAAGTACTAATCACCAAGAAAGTTGAAAATCAACCTATGAAGACTACTTGAGACAACGCACTTGAGACAACGCACTTGTATTCCTATCAATTAATTGAAAGAAAAAAAAACTATATCAAAATCCAACTAATACCCATCTTAAATGAATGAGTCAACTAAACTATGCTTCATTGTCAACTCCAAAACTTCTATGTGTTAATGAAGAAACTTGTTTATAGCGAACATCCATCTTCTCCATTTCATGTATTTGTCCATTACGCATAACTCGTATGTATGATTTGAAAAATCCGTTTCAATCAAATAAGGTAGAATCAATTGTTATCAAACCCTATGGCTCCATTAAACTATTATTTCCACAAAACTCCAGAACCTAACAACTTCTAAATCGGAACCCACAGTTCATAATTCACATAACCCCGAATTTATGCTCTTAACATGGAAAATTACTCTGATTACATGAACCTAGGGCTCGAGTCCTTACCGGTCGAAATTGATCTGGCTTATCAAGAGTCCAAAACGTGTGTCGAGAAAGTTCTCTTTCCTTTCTTTACGGTCTCTTCTTGCTTCATGTTCTTCTCCCTCGTTATTACGGTCGCTCCTTTCTCTTTTTTCGTCTCAACTCTTTCCTATTTCCTTTTTCTTTATTTCTTTTGTCTCTTTCTTTTTCGTTATTTTCCGGTTTTGGCTAAGTGAATCCTTCTGATTTTCTTTCTCTGCCGATTCTCTCAAATTTCAAGAAGGCCAAAGATGCGCCTCTTGGCTGTAAACGTGCAATTCGCTTCGTCACGCATTTGTCCGAGTGTCCTCTAGCCAAAACATGCAAATATGACAGGTGGCTATAAGAGCTCTCTCCTTTTTCTTGCCCAATTATTACTTCTTCATGTCCTCCAACAGATCGAATTCTTGGCAGAGGAAACTTGCCAAGATGGAACAGAGCTTCTCCGTTTCGAAAGCCTCGACCTATCGAGGCCCAACACTCCTAGTGAGCTGAAAGCTTCTTGCCTCACCACAAGCTGCCTCTGGGCAAGGACTCGAGAAGTAGGATCACGGAGATGACTTGTTAACACGCTGAATTAGTGGCGTGATGCTATCAATTTCAGGATGGAACGTGATTGTCCTGTTTCTTTATGCAGATGTGTACAGTGCTTAATCATCTTGACCTTACCAGCACGATGACCGCCCATGAACGTAAAGATTTTCGCGTGATCTAAGCCCAGAAATGTTCCCTCCATGATGAAATTGTTTCTTTTTCGATTAACATTTGTACTCGTGCATCCTCTGACAAAAAAAACTGTTGGAATGTATGCTTAGGCATGTTGTAATAGTCAACTTACGGCAAGGAATTTGTTCAGGACGACGCATCTGTTGTTTTATGATATGCAAATCGCATAAGTCGCGCAATTCCCCTTTGGTCTTCCTTTATGAAGTGTACAAGTTAAAATGAGTTCGCAATTACAGATGGTTCTTGAAAGTTGTCCTTGCATAACGTATTTGATTCCTTAGCTGAAACTCTTTGAACAGTTGTAGAGAAGTTATAAAAATTTGTTTCCCATACTTTCACTTATTTCGTGTCACTTGAAAAGTTCTCTCTCGTTTACTTTATTAATGGATTCGCTTTACTAACTTCATAACAATAGGATAAAGCTATTGGGCTTACGAACTAAACATATGCGAGGCTCAGTTCAAATTCTTATTGATACATTTTTTTCCTCGAAACAACATTAGTGGTGTCCATGGACAAGCAACTGTAGCAACATTAGTGGCGAATATCTTTATCCATGAATCTGAAGCCTTGAAGAATGGCGAGAGGAGAATCCTTAACAATCCATAACAAGTAAATGGAAGTATCTTTCACAAATCAAGAAAAAATTTGCATTTTGATGTTTGAGAGCTCTGTCGGACTAATAGTTCAGTTCATTCATTCAGAATGTATGGTGGCAACTGGAAAAAATTTCCCGATAAAAGTAGAGATTTCTCATGCGTTACCCATAAAATGTGGACATATCAATATCATTCATAAACTCATTCAGTTCCAATGCTAGATGAAGAACATAGACCAGAGATAACAGAAGGAAACCTTTAGCAGCAGGAATTCACTGCCTTCCAATGTAGTGAAACTGATTTTAGTTCAGCAACATTGCTTCTTGCCGCAGATCCCTGCTCCACTTCGAAGTTCAGACAACTATTTTACACTGAATCTGCTACATTCAGAACGTAGGAATGCTGGTTTCTTGTGTATTTCATGCTGTAAACACGCAAAGCGGAGAACTGAAAGCACCGTAAAACTAATGGCGGGAGCATTGCTCAAGAAACTATATTATCATGATGAGAGCACCGAGTTGGACTAGACCACAGGACATTTTTATCTGAACATAGGTGGAGCGGTCGTAAATAGCTAAGCATCGCGTAACAAAGGAAGCTCTCGACACAACATCACGGTATCTACTCCTCCAAGCAATCGCGGACTTAGTAACAACCAAGGCGCGCTCTTTGAAATGACAGTGGCAAAGTGGAATTAACCCAATGAAGGAGCCGCTCTTGCTACCGTGTTGGTACAAACCAGCAATTAAGCTTCCATCATCACAAGCTTCTTCAGCTCTGACAGAGCTGGATATATCATGCACTAATCAGGATCTAACCACACAATGGGGGAAGTTCCAAGCCAAAGGTTAACTCATTTGTCTTGTGAGCAGTTAAGGTTTCAAATCTCACGGAAATCTCCTCATAATTACTTGTGAATATGTATACAACAGCAACACCATATCACTACTTCAGTCATAAAGGCACCAGAAACTAAACTCTGCTACAGTTTGGACAACCACACCTGGTTCTTTTTATTACATGCCACAAGCTAGAAGTACCTTAAAATCCAAAAACAGATGCTCAGATTTTGCCTAGATGCAGGGAATACAATACGTGTCGGAGTTGGAGTTGCTTTTCTAAGTTTCGCAACCAACTGAACATGGCTCTTCCATTGATGAGTAGATTACTCTACAGAACAAATTGTCCCTATTAAATAAGATATGATCCCCACGAGATGTTCCTTCTTCACTCTACTGTGTCGCTTGCAGCTTAAAAAAAAGGCGGGAAGCAGAGCGTTAGCAGAGCCATAAATAAACTTTTTGTGTTGCTTGTTAAGACGTAGTAGCATTCACTACTTGTCCTGCGGAGGCATTAAGGAGCTTCATTCCCTCTTCGCTCATCTGCTGAACTTCCACAGGTGACAAAATTCTGATGCATCGGACGCAGCCAACAAATTCCCTGCACAACATGCAGATTGTGAAGTTCATTAATTACAAAACCTATGTTTGGCCAAAAGATTAATTACAAGGTTGAGAATGGCTACCAACAAAACAAGTATTATCTTTTTCAACAAATAAAAATAAGAAGATGAGGGATCAAACTTTGTTAAAGAAACAAGGAAAAAAATTCAAACTTAGTGTCAAACTAGCAAATAATGCAAAACGCAAACTTGAGCAACAAATATTAGGACACGGGTAAAGGTAAGAACAGAAGGTTAACAGGTTGTAATGACTGCTGAAAATTTTTTTAGCACCCTTTGGTAATTGTCAAAAAAGTGATTCATCATTGCAAAGATTTTGAGTAAAAGAAATCGCCACAATCAGTGGGTAAACAAATGGGTAGTCAAAAGACTTACTCCCAAGGATCATCACCAACAAGCAAGACGTCATTCTCATAATCGACATAGACCAGTTTCCAGCCAGAGCCCCTTGGATCATTTAGCAGCCCCTCAAGTCCAAACATGTATTCTATCGCAGATAACAGCTCCTCATAGTTTTTAAAATTTGTCACATCAATCGACCTTCCGACTGATCCTGCCTTTTGAACCTGTTCCAGAGATTTCATCAGAAGCTTTGATCAAGAGCACAGGGAACAAGAATAAAACATCTACTTAAACAGATACCAAGCCTATCCGACTTCCAACCAATAAAAGTCACTGTACACAACCTTTTGACAACCATAAGCATTCTAAATGTTGATATATGAAGAAAAAATCAAGTAGTGTTGCTCAGCCAATCAGACAGAAACTGCAATTTGATACCTTAGTATAGGTGCGCATAGGTGGGGCTACTTGCTGCTGCCATGTGCTGTTTTTCAAAATGCTACTCTCATCAAAATCAACATTGCTCGAAGATGTACCGCCTGAATTATCAGGGAAGTCTTGTCTTGAGAAAGCCTGAGAATCTGCAAGACTTGCAGAAGTAATCTGAGACTGAACATCTTGGCTTGAACTGAAGTTGCCCACCAAACAATCTGAAAGATTCGGAAAAGGTCCATCCTTTATTGTGCAAAAATCGTCTAAAATGGCACTTGAGATAGATGGATCAATTGCAGAACTTCCGCCATTGCTAGCATCTAAGTTAAGACAACTATAAATTCCGCTCTGGTTGTTGCTCTCAGCTGATAAATCCTTCAAACAAACTGAATTGGATATGCCACAAAGGCTTGACGGGTCCTGCTCAGGAAGTGGAGTAAGTTGGTCTCCTTGGGATGGAAAGCGTAAATTAATGCCCTGATGATCCCACAATTCCTGACTAATCAAAGGTAATTGGCCTACTGGATCTCCAAAAGTGGCAGATGGGTCTTGTGACCCACAAACGGAAAATGGGCCTGGCGATCTAATTAATGCAGCTACAGATTTATTTGTAGAAGAGAACATCAACTCATCAGGGTTTACAAAAGGGGATGACCCATGCAGCACATTAGAATCAGCGATGGGTATCTGCAGGGGTTGTGGAGGCCATGAACAGGCCTGCGATTGAATTTGACCCTGGTTCTGGTTGAGGATTATCGGATGGTTTAAGTGGTTTTGTTGACTGGAAGGACCAGAGGCAATATTTTCCTCTGGAAGCTCTCCAGTGGAGGTCGAAGGTACTTGGTTTAGTACATCTTTTTTGAGGTGGGAATCTACATTCAACTTTTCATCCTTTGTCTCTACCGGTGCTTGATTTTCAGTCTTGTACGGAGGCGGCACCTTGTTAGTTACATGAACTTCAGATGACAGACCCATGGCACTAGATTGATCAGGACAGAGATGAGGATATATAAGCTTTGGCGGAATGGCACTTTCTGTATTGAAAGCCTGTGGCTTCTGATTCACTGTTCCCTGCATAGTGTTCACTTCATGCCCAGGAATGACCTTAGGATTGTTATCTTGAGGAAGAGAAGGATGGTTCACAATTTGAGGTTGAGGCTTCATTATCATCTTAATTAGCTGCTCCGAGCACAGATTTGGAACTGAAGCAAAAGGAAGAAGGTTCATGCCTCCACCTTCAGGAACCTGGATAAGAGGTCTCTTGACTAAACTTCCCCATTCAGTTTCTCCTCCTGAAAGTAGGAAAAACAGTAGTGTGTGACTGCAAGGTCTTGCAGGTTGATTCATGCAGCAATCAATGCAATAGCAAGGATGACTAAACATTTGGGCCACATAACAAGTTTGCGAATGCAAGAGAAATACCCATAAAACCAGTATGCAGTGGCCTTTTGAGAGCTGAGGTCAGAGAAGGAAAAATAAAGAGACTTTCTGGGGTCTCAATATCCCATGGACTGACCCTATTCTGCTTATCACCACACCCCGGTTCATCCCACTCCACCTGTTTGCACAAGTGTGAGAAGCTGAATTAGGAAACTAGCAACATATGGTCCACAGTTCGGTTCAGAAGAAAACAAAGCTACCTGCAAATTTCGCCATTTTGATCCAGGCCATCGTAGTGGATCCAAGTCACTAATGCCAATTATTGTACCCATATATCTGAAAGAGCAAAATTTCACTAAATGCTAATTTTATGGATGTTCTTTGAAACCACAGCTAAAATACTCAGATAAAAACCACTAAAAGAAGAAGCATGTTTGGAAAAATCATCAGAAAGTTACCTGCGTTTTCCTGACTCTTCAGTTTCAAACATCATGCCGAACCTCATGCCAACAGAAATCCTAGTCCCATATACGGCTTTTCTGTATTTAACCAAAGGAATGACAAATTCCGACGGGCATGCCCTGGAGTGATAAGAGAGACCAAAAAAGTCAATAACTAGGATGAAGAAACAAAAAGGAAAAAGCCAAGATGTGACTAGGGTAGATAGGACAAAACCTCGGATTGTAGAAAATCGTGAATGAGCTTCGACTCGTGGCAGCATGAGCCGCAGCTGCAAGGATACCAATATGCATGCTATCTGTTGATAAAACCGACGATGGTAATGTTGTTTGTTGGCGATTTGCACGCCTTACACCCACCATCAGCTGTGACTTCTCATCCCTAACAGAGAAAAGTAATTGTCCTTCATACCTTAAAGCTTCAAAGGAAAAAGACATCTTGTGTTGACACGTCTTATGTGAAGGCCTACAACCTTCCCACAGAAAAGAGATACTCATTTGTTTTTGGGAAGAATATACAATGGAGGATCACACGACTCAACTAACCTATTTGTGAAGCATCCTCTGCAATTTGAAATGTAAAGTTCTTCTTGAGTAAGCAATCGTCAAATTAGATCATAACAAATAAATTGCAGAAGCACTATATCTAGAAAATTTTAAAAGCCCCATATCCAAGTGACTCCCGATGAAAAGTTGGACTTTAGAACAACGGTCCAGCAAGTAATACAACTATAGATGAAGCATGGTAGTCACTAGGCAGCCCAATGTAAGAGTTCAGATAAATGATTTATTTGAAGCTTTTGTCTAAACTAGGACAAACCTAACTCGCTTGATGACAACATCACCTGTATTCACTATGGAAGTCAAGAAATTATCTAGGTAGAACAGCAATTTCACCATACAAAAAGCCACAAGAAATCTCATACAGTTGAGAGAACTCAAACAGTTCTGGAACTCATTGAGCTAAACTGAGTGGATAACGCAATTGAAAATACCTAATGAATAGAACAGAATCGCCTGCTCGGAGCCTTTTTGCACCAACAAACAAGCTCCACCCAGTGGTAAGAAGGTGTCGCTTTGGCTGTCCTATTGAAAATGTACAAACGGAATTACTCAAGAAAGCAAAAACCAATTGCACGAGGGACAATGATAATAATGACATGAACATGCAAAAGTAATTCAGAATGAGCATAACATATTTAACAATGAATTTGCACAATTAACGACTCTCACCCCTGTATATATGGCGGAATGTCCAGGTGTTATCATGCAAATCTCGAACAACAAGCTCTTGAGTTGGTGGTTGCATTGCAAAATCCTGAAATGCAAAGTTAATATGCAAATTAATTGTTGCCCTCTGCTTGTGGCTTTACCACAGTGCCAAGAAGCTTCAATGTTAAAGATTTAGGAAGCATCACCAATGGAGGGAAGAGCTTTTCTGCTGCTCTCCGTGGCACTGAGAAGCCACCATGTGTACTTGTATCACTCGCCGTCAAAGTCTTGCAAAAGAACTCACTTGGATGTTTGCTTGGCCTTAGTCCAAAGTCAGGTACTGGAAATACATCTTTTTCCTAATCCAACAATAGATCTGTGACTTTGGAACTTTTTCTTGCTTTGTAAAATGAGAAGTTAGAATCAAATTGCATCTGGGCTTACAGAATTAACAGGTTGAAGACACATCTGAGTATATATTTCATCTGTCTCTCTGTCGGCCTATTATACATTTTAAAACAAGATTAATAAGTACTAGTTTGTATGAAATTGCCAAGAGACCAATCTAAAAATGTCGATGGTTAGGTGTCTAACAGAAAAAATCACCTACATGGAGAGTCACGTTGTGAACTTGGCACATAAGCTGTGATGGGAGATTTGGATAATTTGGAATTTGTGAAGTAGCCGTTCTTTTAGTAGAGACTGCAACCTATCAGCAACATATAAGCATCTCATCAGAAAAGGAAAGACATAAAATACGTGATTCCCAGCACAAGAATATAAACTCTGCAACTAGTGCTCCATATGGACTAAATCAGCATAGTGATAATAGCTCTAAAAAATTCAACTGGATCTCAGAAAACCATTATAAAGGCACTCAAAGAGGCCTTTACCAGCAATGAATTACCAAACAGCATGTACAGTCGGTTTATAAATCCTATTCTTCCTGATGGGCTCTGTCTCTCTCTCTCTCTCTCTCTCTCTCTCTCTCATGAATAAAAAGAACCCCAGGCAGTAGAAAATGCAGTAACGTTTCACATTTACTTTAGTAAAGAGATTTTGAATTCGAGTAAACTTCCGTAGTACCCACACATTTGTGAAACTTTAAGTATGGAGAATTAAAGCTCGCTAGAAGTTCCTATCTCGAAAATCAGCAGGCGATCTGTAATTGTCAAACTTTCTACATCAGCCGGTTGAGAAACCACCATTTCCACAGACCGACCTTTAATAGAAAATTTGTATTGAGCCACAACGAGAAAAGTCACGGTGGAAAATCCAGGGATAAAAGATTCAATTCAATAGCATGAGCACATGAATAACTTCAGGCAGCACACACGTGCAAGTTCTTATCTCTCATAGAAGCTCACAAGAGGAACAAAAGCAGAAGCTCACGAGGCCAAGGAAGAAAAAAAGGAAGTGGCCCAGAATAGACAGCTCCCTCTGTGTTCGTATGTATGTCACAAATTGAAACAAAATACATAAAATGCAAACCTGTTCACTGTGTCCTTGAGGGAAATAATACACCAGACTTCCAACCTGAGGCAATGTGACAAGCGGACCCGCACAAGCGTGCCATAACTCTGAATTTATTGTCTTCGAGCTCCTGAATATGAAATCAAAACCCAAGGCACCAAAAGATGGAACATCTGAATAACTGCTTTAAGCCAAAGACTCTATAGAACAAAGTGAAAGTATGAGCCAGAGGAAGCTCTGTCATAAACTTGCCAGGTTAAACTTCATCAAGAATCTAAAATTTTCAAAGAAGTCGAAGAGAATGCAAAGTTCTCTTTTTTCATTTTCTGTTCTGTTCCTTTTTTTTTTTTTTTTTTGAGAGAGAGGGGGGGGGGGGAGGGGAAATCTAACCAGACTGATCTTGAATTTCTTTCAACAGCTTCATTTCTTCAAGAAGAGTAGGCTGCGGTAGAGTCACAGTCACAGGCCCTCCAGTCTTGATGCTTCCCTCTGCAGAAGAACCCATCTCTTTGCTTCTCTCTCTATTCTCTCTCTAACTCTCTATCCCTGCCCCTCTCTACTTCTACCACCCCAACTTAAAGAAACAACCCGTCATTTTGTACTCTTAGACCAAAACCCAGAAATCAAATGGTCCCATTCTTAGTCCTCCACCGGCAGAAAAACCCAAGAACGTTCTTCTCTCTTTTCATCACGCACCAACCGAACCGAGGAAGTGACATATCAGCATGTCCCTTGGGAAAATAAGGAGGAGGATGACAAAAATTAAGAATTGCCGACTGTCCGTCTGTCCATCTGTCTGTGTGTTGGGTTGTGTTGTATGGAACTCTCACATTCCAAAATCGAAGAAAAGACAACCGGAGCTGGGGACACAAGAAAGAATCCAAAAGATCAGAGCCTGCAAAAAGTCACTGTGAGGAAGGCCAATCCTAATGTAGGAAGGAGGAGGTTTTTATTCCTTTCGCTTGCCGAGAAACCCAGGAAAGAAAACCCCCATCAGTTTCCATCAAGCCACGCCTCCCAAAGCACAAAACTCTCTCTCTCTCTCTCTCTCTCTCTCTCTATATGGGGCCTTCTACTTATATACTTTTGGCTTTTATTTTACACCAAAATACTCGTGTTTAAGTGCTTCGCTGAACCCACCATACTTGTAATATCTCACTTGGATATCAAACCCTTAAATGAAAATGAACACACCTCTCTCTCTCTCTCTCTCTCTCTCTCTCTCTCTCTCTCTCAGTTTTTATAAAAAAAAATCACACACACACTCTCTCTCTCTCTCTCTCTCTCTTTATGGGTGAGAGAGGATTGGGAAAAGTGTGCATGCTCTTATCCTGCGCACGCTGCCCCGCTGCTATAAGTGGCGATATCCTTGCAGCTTTAAATTGCGAGAGACGATGAAACTGGAAAAAAAATAAAAAAGAAAAGAACGCAGAGGGGGGAGGAGAGGTGAAGAAAAAGGAAATGTGAAAATGGGTGGGAGAAAGAAAGACCATGAGAACACGAAAACGCTTTAAAACAGTACAGAGAAAGATACGGGTGCGCGCGCCCGAGAGAGAGACAGAGAGAGAGCCGACTTTGTTCACCAAAGAGATTGAAAGATGAGATTTTTTTGAAAAAGCGGGGAGGGCAGGGGCGGCATTACTGGAAAGAGCGAACGGGGCAATTTAGCACGTGGATTACGAGGGTCCGCATCGCCAGCCCCCCTCCCTTCTTTCTCCTTTTGCTTTGCGCCTGCCTTCTTCTTCCCTCGTCCTCCCTTTCTCCCATTAGCTCCGGCTTTCGCCTGGTTCTTTAAGGGCGGTTCCCCTTTTTCTTTCAACTCGTTTCTTCCGTCGGAAAGAAAGGCATGATGAGAGGCATGCCGAGACTTGTGACAAAGCGCAAGTTCCTTGATACGCTTCTTAAGTAAGCTTAGCCCACAATAATTCACTTTCCGAAGCACTTAATTATGAACAATCATTGTAGGGAAAAAAAATTGTGAAGATTTCTTGATTACTTCCTTCTTTACGCTTATTTGCGAAAAAAAAAAATTCATAAGTGAACGAGTAAATTCGCCGGTGCTTGGAATCTAAAATAAAGATAAACTCAAATCTAAATTTTCAACGATCCAACCTGCCGCTGTAATACTTGTGTCAATGCTAATTTAATAAAGCGTCCGACGACAGTAGATTCCTAAATGGGAATACATAATTTGACATGACATCTGATCGAATGAATATATCGTCCATTAGAATTATTTAATGGAAAAACAGGAGGGAAAAGGGGGAGAAATGGAAAAACAAAAGAAGGGGGTGGGGAGGCGGAAAAAAAAAAAAAGTATTCCTTGGTCCTGCTTTTCGGCTTCTGATGAATTTGACCGGATCGGTCACGCGTGAGGTACACGACAAATACGAGATCAGAGGAGGCGCACGTTAACGTGGAAGACGACGTGTCGTGTTGCAGTCGCAGATGTTTGGGGGCGTCTGGTGAGCCTCCGCGCCGTTTCGTCGTTTTTCACGTAGAGTGGAGCAGTCTACTAAGAAAAGAAAAGAGGGGGAGTGTATGTTTACTCCAGTAGTCCCACATTAGTCCGCAGTCGTGCGTTCGTGCCCCTGTTCCGTGGGTCCCATCTGCCCCCTTCCGCTGCATTTTTTTGTCAGTTCCCTTGCGGGCATTAATTGAATTCCTAAAAAATGAGAGTAACTTGTGCGTGATTCGGTCGGTGCATGATGTCTCCTCTTATAAATTCGTGCAATCGAGTCGTATCGTCGCCGTTGGCGACGTCCAGACTCTGATAATTCGAACCATTTTGATCAGTTATGCAATGGAGTATTATTTTGACCATAGATTCTATAGGTTATGCCTAGAGTAGAGCATGCGAATTAAAGATTATTTTTCTTTGGAATAATGACATAAACAGTTCATAAACTTTACCTTACCAAAAAAAACAGTTCATAAACTTTAACTCTGTTTAATATAATTTTTAGATTTTAACTTAATGTGCAATAATCCAATGTACAATATAATCCCCAAACTATTGATTTGTTCGGTATAGTTTATAAATTTTTGTAATGTTCAATATAATCCATAAATCTCCTGAAAATGTTCAATGTGCTTCTTTCATTAATTCAAGACTGGATATTATATTGAACATTTTCATATAATTTAATAACTATTTCAAACATGTACAAAAATTTCAGGGACTTTATTGAATAAATTAAAATTTTATGAATTATATTACACATTGAGTTAAAATTCAAGAACCAAATTGAACAAACTAAAAATTCATTGACTAAATTGCACACTGAGTTAAAATTCATGAACTATTTGAGTCATTTTCCCCTTTTCTTTTAATTCTTCGTATTTAAGTTTAGTTTTTTTTTTCTATTGATTCTCATAACCAAGTAATATAATAAATAATAAATTGCGTTCGTGTGTTTTGTTACTTGATTATGGCCAAAATCATGTTTAATTTGACAAGCAAACCAAAATTCAGTGCATGGATGCTATGGTTGGTGAAATTAGGACTTAATTACATAGATTTTGAATGATTTAGGACTAGATTGTACTTTGTAAAGAAACATTAAGGACTTCTAGTCTAATTTTTCTTTTTGAGAATTTTCTATATATGATGTTTCATATTTTATAAAGTACTTGCATGCCCATAACCTCACATAATGTATAATGTGTTAAAATTTTTGACGTTCATGATATATATGATGGGGGAAATTTGCATATATGTTCACAAAACATCATAATCTACACCTTACCATTGTACAACTTTAAAATAAAAACATTAATGATTTAATGTAAATATTCTTATCCTAAACCTTGGAGGGTCTTGACATGAGTGACCTACTTTTGAGCGGCCGCTGATAAGGGCAAGCACCTTCGCCCACCTTAGAGAAAGGGTCAGTCGTCCCTCGCATGACTGTCCTAAGGGTGAATGCTTGGCGATGAAGGGTGGTATCACCATTGCCGGGTCGAGAGTGCGGCAAGGGGCCACAGCCCTACCCCTCCCTCCCTCACTCCCGATTGTACAACCACGATAGCAAAAGTGGACTCCATGGCTGAATATAAATGTCACAAAAAAGGTTAGCAGAGTTAAATACACCAGAAAGACGAAGTGAGTTCGATTAAAATAATATGAGGACCAAATTGAACAATATTGAAGTTTAAAAATCAAAATTCAATATTAGCTAAGAGTACAAGTACTACATTTTACGGTAGAAAAATATTGAAAATGCCAAAAATTGTGTACAACGTTCATTTTAATATCAAAAGTTTTCAACGAACCTTTTAAGTGTCAAATCAAATAAAAAACGATTACTTAAGTGCCAATGACAAGAAATTCTAACAAAAAATAATACATGACATTTACAATTAAAAAATTTATATGACTTAGCATATCATTTCCATATAGTGTGCTTGGCACTAAAATGATCGATTTTTAACAATGATTGGTATTGAAGCGAATAATTTAAACAAAATTTGGTACTCAAAATGTCACTATTTACAACTTTTAGATTCGTCATTTAGGGGTAATATGCTAACTAAGTATGCTGGTGAGTCACGTCAGATTGAAAATTAATAAAATATGGAAAAATTGGATATCTAGCAACTCAAGTTAGAGTTGGCATTTAAGTTATTTGAAAAAAAAAATATTTAGTATTAAAGTAAGCACCGTACACAATTTTTAACACTTCTATTGTTATTCTCCTTACTTTTCACATTGTCCTTCTTCTTTTTCCAATATTATTTTATTCTTCATTTATTGTAGTTAAAGCTGCCGCGAAGGATCAGTAGGAGTTATTGGGTGGTTCTTGGACCATCTTACAATAATTCTACGTTGTTGGTAGATGCCAACTGAAAAAAAAAAAGGAGTAACACACAAATAATGTTTGCTGAAATTATGATACAATGTTTTAAATAATGTGCCAAAAACTTACTAAATGTTGAATGTCCACTACTTATTCAAAATGTTCATTGGCAATCTATTAAACGCTTAGCTCCGTTTGTTTCAAGAAAAAAAAAAATTTAGAAAAAAAAATCCTTAAAATTATTACTTATATTGCTTGAAATAATTCATTAATGAAAAAATATTTTCATTATTAACAATAATTTATGCCAAAACATCTTTATGGATGATGCAATATTTTTTGTTCATTTATTTTTGTAAGCAATACAAGCGATCAATTTAGAATAATATTTTTTAAATTATTTATTTTTTATGAAACAAACGGTGCATTATTTAAGAAGTGAATAGTGATAGGTATAAAAGTTGGATGGCTATTGTTGGTTGACGATATGACTGTGGAGGACCTACACTTTTTTTCTCAAGAATTGCAACTTTTATCCAAATTTATGGCCCATTTGATAACATTTAAAAATAAGTTTTGAAATTAAGTATGGATTTCAAGTGCTAAAATAGTGTCTAATAGTAGCTCAAAACCTAGTACGAGTTGTTATTAGTTTCTTGCCAGACAAATAATTAGGGATGATTTTGGAGGTTTTATTGACATAATTGTTGATATTATTATTATATTGAATAGATTAAGTAGGGCATCATGAATTATTCCATTGAGCGAATTTTTTAAATCGAATTCCTCAAGTCAAGAATAACTAACATTATCAAAAAAAGCTTAGCTTTAGCATGTGTTGAATATTTTATTTTGTAGCACTTAATGAGGTTATCAAACACGGCCTGTTTGGTAAAATTGAAAATTAAGTACTGAATGTTAAACATTGACAATTGCAAGTGCTGAAAAAATGAATGTTGTTTGATATTAGCTTTATATTGAGTATCGGATCACATTTTTTGTTGCCAAATATGAAATTGCGAATGCTATTGGCGGGATTTGGTTTTAAGGAATGTAATAGATAAGATTTCGTTACCTAATTGGATGTATTTTCTATTGAATGTATTACGTGACCCAATCATTACTTAGCTTAGTGTTTTTTGACTTAATAGAATCTAAGTCAAAACTAATTATGATTGTTGCTAATTTCATCAAGTATCGAATATTGTTCTTCATGTAATACAAATCAGTTTGATAATTAGTTCTCGCCTATTCTCAACTCAAGCAAATCTATTTAGTTAATTAAAATGAACACAATTTGTCTAAAGTTCACATAGTTCGAAATTGATTCGAAAAATTAGCAGAGAAATTAATGTTTTAATATTTAGTTTATTTTCGAAAATAAGTACAATTTAAAAATGTTTTAATAATAGATAAAGAGAGATGCTGTTAAGTTTTAAAATATCAAAAAGAAAAAAAAATCAAAATAAAGTATGTTCGCCAATACATGCCAATGCAAAGCGGGGTCATGTATTTAGTATCAAAGTAAACATAAGTAGACAATTAATAGATGGGAAAATTGTCCAAAAAATTATAAATCTATTATATGGATGGCAATTTAGTTATGAACATTTATATTATAACAACTTAATCCTAAATATTTTGATGATTTACAAAAATAATCTTAAACCTTTCGACAAGTTTTCAATGTAGTCATTTTGGCCAAATATTCGGATAATAGGTTTATGACTAAATTGACAAATTCAAAAGGTTTAAGACTAAAATGACATAGAGAAATGGAAGTTAAGCTAATGCATAACATAGTGCAATAAGGTAGTTCAAACTTTTACATTTGGTTTCAATGTGCACAATCAAGAAATGGAGCAAAAGAACAACTATGATACACCCAAGATTAGCGAAGTTGATTAGAGCATCAAGAAATTTCCAATTCAAGAACTAGATGTTACTTATTCAAAGTCTCTCAACTGCATGCAAACTACTCTTAATTAGAGCTGTCTACATTGACAAAAGGCTAGGGTTCTCCAATTAGCTAGGTTTTATGCTTGACCTTGGATTATTGACAGAAATAATAACAACAGTAGTTAAACTTCCCAAGAGCATAGGATAGTCCAATTATTGTACTCGTGACACAAACGTGGCTATTAAAAACTTTATGGAGCGTTCAGATAAATAGAAAGCCAAAGGGGGACTGAACCACAAACTCGTGTAGCATCTGATAAATGGGCCATAACTTTTGATTTGGGAAAATTACGACACTCATAATACCAATAGGGGAATCTCATTTCTTGTACTATGCTGAATGTAACAAATTTAACTTGTTTGCTGTTGTTTGAGCCCTTAAGCTCCACTGTGCTCATGGATATCATGCCTCCTTTCCTATTTTTAGGTCTATTTTCTACACTATTTCCAAACTTCTAAACAGCATAAAGTTATTTTCGGATTATTTTGCCACACCGAGGGCTTCCGAATACTCATTTGCTCGTGTCGAGATTATATACAGCTTTTATCATTATTTTCAAAAATACCACAAGACAAATTTTCTCCCAAATTGCAATTGCGAACTTATTTGCGAGTTTTACTCGTGTTCATCCATCATTTCCGTCACGTCACGTCACATCCTCCTCGTAAGACAAGAAACAAATGAATCCGGATCGTCATAAACCAGCTCAGATCTTGTTAGGATCATCAGAAACCAACACTCGAAGGGCAAGGACACGAGATCGGCCACAAAAGTGGGGAGGGAGGCGGTGTTTAACTTGTTACCTTTCCCTAAAAGATGGCTCATGCCAGGGGCATGATAAGGAATGATGATGAGCCTTTTCCCACCATTTCTTGCATGGGGCGGAGTTGAGTACGCATGAACAAAAGCGTCACGCCATCCACTTTAGCATTTCAACGAGGGAGATCAACTTGGGACCCACCATTCCCTTCTTGTTGCTGATAGCTGCTGATCTATGAAGATGCCCAATGTTGGACGATAAGCCAGCTCTTTTCTAATTAGGTACTCCGCTTTTATCCCTCATATACGCGATGGTCGGCTACCTGAATCTTAACTCTCATGCTATTCGATTTGAGAAGTTGGTGAGGTATTTAATTGGGTACGATATCTGTCTATCTAAGATGGCTTTCTCTTCATCAAAAGCATATTTAAGCTCCGGTTGAAAATTTTACATAGAGGGCAAGCTTCTTTGCTATAGACAATTAGATCGAGTAAATTTATTTTGTGATTAGCCAAGCATTCGCGTTGAAAAACACTAGGCTCAAGACATGTTCATTTTCGAGCTTTTTAGTCTATTTGACTTAGGGAAATATATATTGAAGTAATTTCATCATGTCTCGTATATTTGGCTTAAAGAATTGTCAATAAGGTTGTTAGAAGTGACTTTCTTTAACACAGGAGTGTCGTTCCCGACAATTTTGACAAAAGTTGAGGGGCGTAGAAATTATGTTCGACCTTATCTGACAAAAGGGATGAGTCTAAACCTAGTCCTCTTACTGGACCAGTTTTTTTAGAAAGAACGGACGCAAAGGCAGGTTGTTGCAATGGTCAATATCTCATTTTCATCGAGAATAATTACACGACTCAACCGCAACCTCAATCACCGCTAAGATTGCTCAATTGCACAGCTAAGGCTTGGTTTGTTCACGAAAAATGAATGATTTGTAATTTATTTCATAAAAATGATCATTTATATCACTTAAGAAAATGAATAAATAGAATATATTTTTATTGTCCACAAAAATGTTTAGACACAAGTTGTTGTCAATAATAAAAATATTTTCCGTTGACTAATTATTACAAATGAAACAAATAATCACTTTTAGAAAAATGTTTTTTAAATCATTTATTTTTTGCCAAACAAACGAAGCCTAAGGGTGTTTTCTTTCATAGAAAACTCAAAATTAGAAAAATATTTTCCAAAAAATAATTGCTTGTATCGCTTAGGAAAGCAAATGGATAAAAATAGGTCATCACCTATGAAAATAGTTGTCGATGATGAGAACATTTTCGTTGATAAATTTTTCTAAGCAATAAACCAATTAGTTTATGAAAAATACTTTTCAAATCTTGAGTTATCCATGAAGCAAACGCACCCTAAGATTGCTTGGTACAAGAAAATAGGATTTCTAACACCCAAAATAAATATAAATAGTAATTATAATAAAGAATCATTATTGAGATTGACTCTAAAATTATCATTGTTCCTTTTAGTCTAGAGCTTATAATTGATAACGTTGGCCTATTTTGTTTAAAGATTTAATAAGACTATTGCACTATCACTTTGAGGATGTAACATAACTTGCTAATCTTGGAAATAATAAGCACTTGGATACTAATTTCTTTTAATTACCTCCTACAGAGTTACTCATGTTTTATTCAGTAGGGATAGTAGATCTATGACGATAAATTTTGTATTCAACTTTAACCATTTAAAAAAGGGAAAAGAAAAAAGAAGTTATCGTATTAACAACTGTCTAACCATCTTCACATGAGAAATCCCTTGAAAAGAGATTCAATCGCGGTTTTCTTTTTAGTCATATTTTCTCGCCAATGTTTGCATTAATTTGAGCCGGCATTAACTATTGTCTGTTGAAATAAATTTTTATCAGGAAAATGGGTGACTCTTGATTATGAAAAGAGGTCACTGGTGATTTTGAAAAAGAAAATTATTTTGTTGACATAAAATGTTACGATGGTTTATCATGAAAAGTGGTGATGGTGGGGATAATAAGATACCTATTCCCAAGGTATTTGTTGATTAGTTGTCTATTAATAACACAAAATCATCAGAACCATTCAAGGATTGCAACTGTTCATAATAACAACTTTTTTTTTTTAGTAACTCTCATTTCTTCTCTTTTCTCACAAAAGTTTCACAACACATTCAAGGTGAAATTCCAATAGAGAATTGAGTAATTACTGAA
The DNA here is from genome assembly GCF_046630445.1 of Rutidosis leptorrhynchoides. Classification (NCBI taxonomy): domain Eukaryota; kingdom Viridiplantae; phylum Streptophyta; class Magnoliopsida; order Asterales; family Asteraceae; genus Rutidosis; species Rutidosis leptorrhynchoides. Next base: position 21,701 of record NW_027266613.1, read on the forward strand.
CTCATTTCTCCATGACTTTAGTGAGTATCATCGAGATATATTTGTTCTAAACTGGGTGACATAGATAGTGAGGGCAAATAATACCAAAGGACAGTGATCGTCATCATACATCAATATATCAAAGATCTATAACTACTGTCTTATCTTCATCAGCAATCAAATTTTCCCATGATTATTAACCTTAAAGGTGGCAACCATGGCAAGACAACGACAATAGCCTCCTATATCAAGCCGCACTCCTCTCTCTCTCTCTCTCTATGCACCTACCCTTTTCTTTCATTTCCTTTTCTTTTTCCTTAATTTTAAAATTATCTCCTTTTAGTTTAAGATAACTAATTCTCATTTTGATCTTAATCGTAAGCATTGTCATGTGAATGCCACGTAAGCATTCACCTAAGCGGAATTGAGCAACATGTTAGACATATGTCTTTAATTGAAATGAAATCATACGGTAAGGTATTCTTGTGTTAAGACTTTAAGGCGAAGCTAAATCGGGAAATCGAACTAATGGTCGATCTTTCTTTCTTTTTCTCTCTTTCTTTTTGGGTGTAAGCCAGAACAAAATGAGAGGGACTCGAATATTCGAGAGGTAGAGAGTAACCCACCATTTTGAGATAGATTTTCCATGACAATAAGAGTTGCATTTCGTTTGACTGCCATTCAATAGATTACAAGGAGGAATGTCATGAACGCCAGTGAAAACTTAGGTTAAGTTATTTTTGTGGGAATCAATTTTCATAATGAACTTCCAGTAATTGAATTATGAATCAACTTGGTAAGTTGATCCAAGCTGTAGAGTCGCTTGGTAATTTATTGGCATATTGCTGCCCCCCAAAGCTTAAGTATGGATCCCTCCCTGCCGATGTGGAATGCAAGACATATTTGATTTTGCCATCCTCGCCTTGCGCCCAAAACTATTCTTTAATGCATTGGTTACCCGAAATAACATTGATAAGTTCGTGACCGACCAAAAATAAATAAATAAACAGATATTCAAAATTAAAAAATAGAAACTTTTGGGATGAGAGATAGATGATATGAGTGGAACCTGAATAGGTCCCTAAAATGTTTCCGTCTTAACTCTAGGAAGTAAAAAATTCAGGGTATTCCCTCCTAGGTGGGGAAGCAAAATGTTTGTAATTCTTTTATCATGGCTCAATTTGATTCGCGATAAAAAATGATGATTTAATGATAGCTTGAATAATTAGTCATTGAGAAATATTTTCATTATCAAAAATTATTTATATTTAAATATTTTATGAAATGTGAAAAATCTTTCATTTATTGATTTTTTAAAAGTAATACATATGATTATTTTTAGGAAAATATCTTTTAAATCATTCTTTTTTTTTTTGCGAAGTAAACGAAGCTCTATATAAATTGTTTTAATAAACGCTATCGGTACTCAATTGCGGTAATTTTTCTAAAATTACTTTTGTAAGCAGTACTTTCAAAATCGAAATATTTCGCATTGAGTATGTTTAACTAGTGTTTGGACCCCAAAATGACAGACCTATGTAGAGAGAGAGAGAGAGAGAGAGAGAGAGAGAGAGAGAGAGAGAGAGAGAGAGAGAGAGATTTTTATTATTATTTCAGGAACAGTACCTCTACCCTGCACATATGAACATAAAATATACGTAAAATATTATCTCTCGATAAGAAAAGGGTGAAAAAACTGAGTGATCCCGAGATGGCACGTGATAGCGCCAATTGAGAGTTTTCCGGCATCGGCATGCGTTTTTTTTTTTTCTTTTTTTTTTACCACGGGATTGGGAGGAAATGCGATCGGACGGTGTTTATTGGACGCTGAAATCAAGCGGCACGCCTGCTCCGTTCGATGGCTTCGGAACTTAAATTCGCTTCATTCTCTTTCGGCTTGAAATGCACTCCATTTTTGACTTTTCAGTTTGCGCGTGCAGCTTTCACCGTTCAACGTTCAAAGACTTACATGCGCCCGCTACATTTGGCATCCATGCAGAATGATCCGTGTAAACGGAACGATATTGCCCAAATCACGTAAATTGAATCCTCAAAACGGGTATCTAAGGTAATTATCATTTCGAGTCAAGTCAAGGAAAATTTGCTCCATGCACCTGGGTTCGGTGGATTGGGTCGAAATTTCATGAGACTTGTGAGAGTTTTCACAAAATCAATAATTGTGATGTACTAGGTCCTATGAAAATCAAGCACAAGTAAGTATTTTTCCTTTATAGGGTCTCTCTCACATTATTTGTGAGTTTGGGTTGTGTGTTTCCTAAGTAAAACATTCGCGTTATTATCAATATTTGACTTGGTATAGAATTGCGTGGGATAAATAGGATGAACCATGCACTTCTAGCAAGTGACACTACGTTGATATTATTTTTAACACTTCAAGTATAACGTCAAATGTGAGATATCTTTCCAAGTGGTTCATGAGTAAGACCCATCGTAAACGCCATTTCTTTGAGTATTTTTTTCTTCTTTTGAAGGTTTGGCATAAGTGGATAAATCCGTTACAAATGATGTTGAAGCAGCACCCACTTCGATAGATATACAATTTAGAGACAAAGTAGGCACATAACTAACTTGACGAGGATAGAGAATGATCGTCAGGGACAAAGGGTTTGGATAGTGTGCAACTCCAATTACCTTTCAGATTCATTAGTGCAGGGTTGAATTAAATCACGTTCTGAATACTCCTTTCAAGACTTAACTCAATGTAAAAGGGCCGAGTCATTGTAGTCAGTCCTTTGCCAAGGGTAAACAGTGGACGCCACTTTAATTTAATTTAATTTTTCTATTTTATAAATCAATTTATTTACATAGTATTATTTGCCTTTATTATTTTTGACTTTGTAGTTAAAACTACAACCCTGAGCTTATTAGGATTTGAAAAGTTTAAATTGCCGAACATCTAGATGCTAGCGTCAAATTTGTTAATTTATGTCTTTATTTACACTGTTGTTTATCAACAGCGAGATAAAAGGATCATATCGGATTTAATGTGTTCAAAGGTACTTTTGTCTTTCTTTATCGTAGACATTGACAAATATGCTCTGCACTTGTCGGTAATTGGCATTTTCCGTTTAGGTCGTGCGTGACGCTTAAAGCCAAATGAGAGACTTGACGGTGAGCATGTTTGGATTGAGTTCTTCATTTTTTTTTCGTTGTGGCGGATACACCATAACCTTTTTTATAATTGAAAATATTGAAAAACTCCCATGATTGACACACAAATGTTGACAGGTAAAATTAAATAAAAGTTTTCTCCATTTTTTTATTAGAATTGAACCATATTTTGAATTTTAACGGGAGAACAAAAAGCTGATTTTTGCTTTTTAGAGGACACAAATAAACACGCCATCTTCAAAGAATCAAATCTATCATTTTTATTAATTATATATATAATAGAAAAGCCCTTTTAATGTTCAAATTAAAAATCTCATGGTAGGATTTTGGCAATTCTATTGTAAAATTGAGAAATTATTTCACAAAAAATTATGACGGTGGAATGTTGTGTGAGTGATTAGGTATGCTTGGAGGCTTGAAAATACTAAGAGTATTTGAGTAACTTGAATGTAATTGTGATTTTCATTTTATTGCTTGATCTATAGTGGAATCCTATAGTGCTCTCCCCATGGTACAAGTCCCATCAACCGAATTATGTATATCTTGTAGTGGTCTCATTTTGTTTGTTGTTGTGTTCATTTTTGTTTTTCACAATAATTGGTACTAGAGCCAAATTTGCTGATTTGAAGCAAATTGATGGTGACAAAAGAAAGAAAAGTGAATGTAAATTTAATGGGGAGGATTTTAGTTTCTAGAAGATATTTGTTAAGGATTATATGTATCAAAGAAAAATGCACTTAGACTATTTGGGAAAGAATCAGAGTCTATGAAGCAAATTGATTTGGATTTGCTAAATTGACAAGTGTAGAGCATTGTTCAACTAATGTTGGCTCGTAATATCACATTTAACATCATAAAAGAGAAAATAATTGCAATCTTGAAGACTGCTCCATCAAACATGTACAAGAAGTCCTATGCAACTAATTGATGCAACGTTTAATTCACTTTAAAATGGGTGAAGGTGCATCAATTGTTGAGCATATTAATGAATTCAATATGGTCATTAGTCAATTAAGTTCAATTGTGATTAACTTTGATAATGATGTACATGCTTTAATTGTGTTTCTTATTGCATGGTAGTTGGAATACTACTGTTAAAGTTGTTAGTAATTCTTATAGATCAAGAAGCTTGACGTTTGATAAAATTCGCACTATAATTCTAAGTGAAGACATCCGTAGAAAGAATCTAGTGAACCAATATGTATTAGTTTAGTAGATGAAGAACTATTACTTGTGCAAGAAAAAATAGTGTGAATTTGAATAGACATAGTCGATCTATGACTGATGGTGTAGGCTATTGGAGTTGTGATAAGAGGGGGCATCTTAAAGATTGTCATAAGCTAAAGAGCAAGAAGGGTAAGCAAATTAGAATTAATCTACTAATTATATTGCTACAATAGTTAACAGTAACTTGGACCATTTTAATTATGTCTTGTCCATCATTGAGGATTCGTTGTTTGATAGATGGGTTGTGGATACTGGTTATTTGTTTCACACTACATCAACAAGAACTAGTTTACTACTTATTGGTACACAGATAATGGTAAAAGTGTAGTTGAGGAACAATGCTAAGAATGATACTATAGGTGGTGGTGATGTTAGAATGAGAATGCATGATATTACCATGAAAGCGCTAACTAGAGAAAGTCATATTCCAACAATTCAAGTAGAACATAATTTCTTTGGTTGGCCTAGATTCATACGGGCATTGTTATACATTTGAAGGTTATTCGATGTGTTTTGGTGATAATGAGACAAATCAAGCAAAATGGCTTATATGAGCTTGAAGGGAAGATAATGATGAATTTCACTATAGAGTGGTTAGATGCATTTGCTCGACGGTTTGAATTGTGAAATATGTGTTTAGAGCATCTTTTCAAAAGAAGCTTGAAGGTACCGAGTGAAAGGATTTTGTTGTATAGTTATGTAGCTAAGAAACTAAACGTGTGCATATGCAATGATTTAGGCAAATGGCAAAAAAAGTAGTTTATGATGACTATACACAAAAACACGAAGTTGCAAAGTTCATTCACTTGGTTCTCCATAGGATTTCATTGTTTCCTTCGAGGAATAATGCCATATTCATGCTAATACTTATGGACAACTACTTGAGAAGCACATGGGTGTTTTTGCATTAAGGCATGAGTTTGATTTGTTGTTGGATCACACTGTTAAGAACTATAATAAAAAAAAGAGATTGGTAAGAGGATTGAGCATATGCAGATTGACAATAGCATGAAATTCTGTTCAGCCACTTTTATAAAAAAAAAAAATTGCATTAAGGAAAATATAGTAAGACACCGCACTAGTGCTAATGAACTACAACATGTTGCAAAGTTGATAAGAAAAAAATCACTAGAGATTGCCATAAAATGCTCTCAAATATTAGTATGGCTAGGAAATTATTAGTGAATGCGCTTAGTATGGCGAGCTATCTTATGAATATTAGGTTGCCAATTATTTTATTCTTAGACTATTAGGTTGCCCGTGTTATACTCAAGTGAATGATGATAAACTCAATAGGAGGGCAAGCTAGTGTATATTCCTAAGCTATATGCACAAGATGAGTAGGATAAGTGCTCGAAATTAAATTCAATTGTTGTCGGCAAATGAATCACATTTGACGAGTCTAATACTTCTAATTATGAATGATAATGGCAGTGTTTATACAGATTTGGATGGTGTTCAGCTCATAATGGAGTCATAACTAGAAATTCCTAAAGTTGTGGGTGCTAGTATGGTAATCAACACAAATATTGCATGTAATGAGGTGGAAGCATATAGAGCTAATGGTTGATATAATCGTCGAGTAGCCCATGAGAGAGAGAGAGAGAGAGAGAGAGAGAGAGAGAGAGAGAGAGAGAGAGAGAGAGAGAGAGAGAGAGAGGTCCTATGCCTTATACTATTTTTTTAATACCGTATAGGTTATTGGGTGTAATCGGGTGTAGGCAAACACTAGGAGTGCTTGAGCAACTCCCTTATGGTGGTAATCTCTGTTATGCAGCCTAATCTATATTAGAATCCTACATTGCTCTCCCTGTGAAGGAGGTCCTAAATTGAACCATGTAAATCTTATATTGAATTTATGTCATAATTCTATTTGTTATTGTATTTGTCCACATGTTTTTCCCAACAATTGGTATCAAGCTCGATTGACTTGAAGCAAATCTAAAACAATAGAAGAAGGCAAACTGAAAACCTATAAATTTTATGGGAAGGGGTTTGGTTTCTTGGAAATGCGCGTGCGTCCATGGGCACATGCGAGAGAGAAAAGTAATTAGGCCATCACCACCAAGCAACTGATGACACTGGTCGACCTCTTCACCCAGGTAAGGTGTTGTGGCTTAAGCGGTACCAACATTAACACACGACACGACACGACACGACACGACACGACATGTTGACACGTCATTTCTAAAAAGACGAAGAATTCCAACATGTCAGGACACGTTGTATATTAAATATATATTTTATATATACATAATAAATTATTATTTTATGATTATTTCAATCAAATTAATTTGAATCAGATTCATAAATAAATAGATAAATAAATAAATAAGCCTAGAATGAATATACACTAAAAACATTAATCTGCCATTTATTAATACTATTCATTGTTTCAATTTGACAAATTCAACTTTATTTCAATAATTCATAAAATTTGGAGAAAAAACAGGTGATCCATATTATGGACTTGCATGTTAGATATGTTGGAAGAGAAGAAAAAAAACTTAAGAGTGAATTGAATATCACGGGAAGTGGGAGTTAGAAGAGGAGAGAAGATTGTGTTTTTCTTCTTTCTCCATTTATTATTTTTATTATTGTGTTTTATTTTTTCACACACACACAGACACACACACATAGACACACACACACACATTGACCTCTCATGTGTTGAATTTTTAAAATTGATCTCGACATCATAATCACATGTTGGAAACTTGTATGTCGGAATTCCAATTCGAGTGTTGAAGAGTGTTGAGAAAGTTGACTAGATGTCGGATTTTCTTACACATGTTAATCGAGTGTCCGAAAATGTCAGACACTTGTTGAGGTGTCCAACACAACACGAAGGCTCTTGGAGAGTATCAGTGCTTTATAGGTTGTAGCTGAAGTAGCACCAACACCGACACCGACACATACACGTGACACAACACGACATGACATATTGACACATCGTTTCTCAAAAAATAGAAAATTCGAATACATTGAGATACGTTGAATATTTGATGTTTATTTTTATATATACATGATAAATTATCATTTTTATGATTATTTTAATCAAATTAATTTCATTCTCACAAGTAAATAAATAATTAAAAAGAATATAGAATGAATTTATACTAAACGAATTAATATACTATTTGTTAATATAATTCATTATTTCAATTTAACAAATTCAATTCCATTTCAATAATCCATAAAACTTGGAGGAAAAAAACAAACACTCCACATTCTGGACTTGTGTGTCAGAGTGTGTCAGAAGAGAAGAGAAAAAACGAACTTGGAGGGTGAATTGTGTGTCATGAAAAGTAAGAGTCGGAAGAGAAGAGAAGATTATGTTTTATATATATATATATATATATATATATATATATATATATATTTACATTTTAACTCCTCATTTAGTGAAAATTTTTAAATTGACCACTCGCACATGTCGAAATTCCGGATTTGGACTCGAATGTCGGATTTTCCAGATGTATTGACCAAATGTTGAAAAGTATCGGAGAGTGTTCGACACGATATGAAAGTTCCCAAAGAGTGTTAGTGCTTCATAGGTTGTAACTTTGATGCTCTAGTCAAACCAATCACTACTTCGATTGGGGTAAGGTATCCTATTCATGGTGGTAGCCTGTATGATTTTGAAATGGAAATTTCCCTTGTTATTAGCATTTTAAAAACCTAGTTACTTCGCTCATTGGCTCTAATTGCGGTTGGAACGAGGGTTTTAGACACTTCCTGTTTATGTTGGTGGTCAAAGAATATAGTGTCTCGCTACCAGCAAGCTTGCGACAACCTCCATTACTAAAATATTAATAATACACATGTTGGTACGAATTTTCAAACAAAAAAAAAATTCCACGTCATGCACATTTGTTGAGCTTACGAAAAAATACTCATGTTTTTTTTTTAGCAAGATAAATGATAAACATATAAAACATTCGTCTTATTATACCGAGGTACACATCTTCATATTTCTAAGTTATTTCATAAATTTTCATTACTCAATTAGAGATATAACAAATCAATTATCGTTTATGTATCAAAATATGATTATGTAATATCATATTCACATAAGCAAATGTGATATAGCTAACCAAACTAGTTCCTATTAGCAAAGCTCATCACTAGGAACGGTTTAAGGATGAACCATTGACCTTTTTCAAAACCATGAACCTTTTTTGAAACCTAGCAAGAGAGACTATTTTAGAAAACATACTATTTCAAGCATAAGAACAAAATAAATAATGATCAGTGGGGATGTGCAATATAAACAATCGAGTCGACACGGTCGAGTAGATTGGTGTGTATTAGAGATAATAAGATAGGTCTCAGGTTTCAAAATTTTGTGACTGATGAGTACATAATAATTTACAAGGTTTGGGGTCACACCCACCCAATACCAACCCTATACTTCAGAGTAACTTGGTGGGGTACCCTATATATATAATTAAGAGTTAATATCACGAAAAATCTTAAACTGGTATAAATTAGACAAATTTATCATAAATTAATTTTTAACCATAAAAAAACTCTAAACTAGTATATTTGTGACAAATTTATTACAAACGAATTTTTTCACCACAAAAAAAAATCCCAAACTACCACACTTGTGACAAATTTACTTTATGTTAGCTTTTATTAAATTTTATCATTAAATTGCTACATTGGATGATACGTGGTAGCTGATGGATATATCAGTTTGGGATTTTATTCTCTGTTTGTCATAAATATACTAGTATGTGGTTTCTCGTTTTATGAATCCAATTTAACGAAAACTAATAAATGATAAATTTATTACAAATGTATCAGTTTGGGGTAGTCTATGATGAATTAGTTTGAAGTTTTTGGTGATCAAAAAGTTAGTTTATGGTAAATTTATCATAAGTTTACTAGTTTGGTAAATTTTTGGGATATTAACTCTTGATTAAATACATATGCACTTGATTATTGATGATTTTTTCTTCACAATTTTTTTTTTTTTTTTACATATTTAAAGGTGTGGAACAATGGGAGAAAGCTATTTTTTTATTTTTTTTTAATTTTTTATTCTTGGTGTTCTAATGTCCTATGATCATGTCACTATTGAGAAACATACATATACCTTATTATGAGTGCACTTCTGTTGTTATGCTGGATATTGAATGTATCGGTTACATTTGTGGCATTTCTTATTTGATAATATTTCAAGAAATAATAGAGGGTAGTATAGGGCATCCCATTATCCGTGGAACCAACTTCCATGACCTTATGGGTAAATTCCCGGTTTCCATTATTTGAAACCCAATGCCTATGGTATAGATTTCGGCACAAAGCAAATACTCCATTGATCTTGGAACATACACACCCCTAATACACACCCCTAATCGCCACTAACGTTACTTTGAAGACTAAACGTCTCTTTTTCTTTTTCCTTATCTATAGAGATGATATGACGGTTTGCTATGATCTTTCGCCTTAATACGTCTTCTAATAAGAATAAACTAAGTCACTCAAGCAAGTCGACCCTATCACCTGTACTTTCCACCATCTAAGCTCACCAAAGTCAAGCAGCCATACATATATCTAACCTTCTAAAACACATCGACGTCTATCTTCTTTGTCTTTCTCCACTTCACCGTCAATAAGCACAAAAACAAAGAATGACTTGAGCCGATGAAATACGCAAGCCCTCACTGGGGTCCACCAAAATCCTACTTATCTTAGCAATTTTTTCATCAATGATTTCAAGATAAGCACACCCAATTAGCACTACGGGATAGGTGGGCCATGCGAAATCTAAGGTGGAGGGTCCACCCGCTCCTCATCAAACCGATCGATGATGATTCGACACCTTCAATTAGGCGAGTCGCGAAAGGGACGGGGGTGTCCGGGGGGTGTCTGGCGAGATTATCATTTCTCAAGCCATCGACTCGGGTGCTTTATTTTCTTCGTTTGGATACTCATAATGAGCTCAAACCATGAGCAATCATTGTACTTTTTCGAAGAAAAAAATGATAAAGAGAAAGGGAAAAGAGAAAGGAATATTTTTTTGGGCCAGCTTTCGACAGCCAATGCCATGCTAGGAATCGTTCATCATTTCACGTCGATGGCCCATGAATTCCAGTGAAACACCCACTTGGCCTGGATTATTACTGTTTCCTCGAGATGGAAATCCTCGGGAACTCGGTAAAATCGCAACTTGAAACCTATTTTATTCCAAATGAGCATAGTAGTGATGCTCTGTTTCCAAGATATATGTTTAGAGGATGATATATAATACGAAAACGTTGGCCCGAATTCGGTAAGAGAGAAGCAAAGATGGGATAAGGGGCTTCGCTTATTTGATTGCTAGTTTATGGTTCGACTGACCTGTGGAGGAGAAGGTAACAATGACACAAAATAATATTATCATTTCTTGTCAATCGAATGGTACATTTATTTTACTGAATACGAATGATTTGAAAAATATTTTTTAAAAAATAATTGATTATACCACTTAAAATAATTAGTAAATGAATAATTTTCTCATTATCAATATAAATTTACATCTAAAATATTTTCATAAATGATAAAATATTTTTTGTTTATTCATTTTGCAAGCAATACAAGTGATCATTTTAAAAAAAAAATGTTCTCCAAATTATTCATTTTCTATAAAATAAATGGAATCTAACCCAATATTGAGTAAGGAAGATGCGTGGATTCCGGACTTAATATCCAAGAGCTGAACCATGAGAATTGTCGGGTCGAGAGTTCAACGTGGCCATGGAGGCTTTAGGCAAAACATACACATTTTCAAGAAGAAAAGGCGATATAGAGACATGTAAGGGTCTATGTCAATAATCGCTTTGTTAGGTCAAGAACTCGATTTGACCACGAAGGCTCTACTCGAATTGCAAACAGTTCCGCAGACAAAAGGCAATATAAAGAACTGTCTTTTCCTTTGCCTCATCTTTTTCAAATGTCCTTTTGCTCTAGAACATAGAATCCACAGGAAAAAAGAGAGAGAAGGATTTACAATTTCGAATGACTAGCTCACTCCCAATTTTTCAAATCGCTGAGACATCCAATCAGGACGAGGAGGGAGGTAGGGGGAATCTAGCAAACCCCCAAGAAACGAGTCAAAAAGTGTTCAATCGAACACATTCTTTCATGGGTTTGGACTGGCCATACGACATGATGGGGGCGAGTCAGGTGGGTGTGTACAAGCTTTACAGGCCGAACAAATGATTAAGATTATTATGGGCCATTCCTCCCTCTCAATCCTCTTTTCCTCTAAATTTATTTATTTAATTAATTGATATGAGGACAAAAACATCGATCGAAAATGACAAAAGAAGCAAAACTAAAATTAAAGGAAAAAGGAGAGAATATTTGGTAGGGCCCGCACCTGATAATTGAAAGTGAGAGGACCTAAAAAAACAGGCGTGGGATGAAGGGAACATGGAAACAGTGTCGAGTGTTGGGTTCGAAGGGGACAGTGTGCTTCTGAATTCCTCTGATCGAAACGAGAGCTCCGTTTTGTCTTCCGTGCATTATCCTCCACTCTCTCCAAGATTCGCATTTTGGGGGGTGATTGTACATAGATTATATAAATTACTATGAATAAAATATAAATTATATATGTAGGCTTCTTATATGATGCTTACGTTAATATTTCTTTGCATGTTCGGGGTATACTTAGTCTTTAAAAAAGAAATATGTTCTTTTCTTTAAGATGCAAGGCTGCTTTGAAAAGGGCTCTTTTGATGGAGCAAAAGAGACCTAAAAAGAGGGGCCCTTTTTGGTTTTACTTGCTTGCGATCTTTCTAGGTTTTCCTTTTTTCTCGCTCTAGTGATTGAGATTCCACACTAGACCACAAGATTGGAACAAGGCAAAGGCTTTTGGCAGCTTTTTTTTTTTTTGGGGGGGTGGGGGGGTGGGGGGGGGGGTTTAGTTTTGATAGATCTGTTGCTTTTTTCTTTTACAGCATGCTTCCGAAAAGAATGTCATCATTGAATAGGACCTGGGAATTGGGTCCTGCTCCATCCATTTTAGCTACATTTGCCGCAGAAATTAGCAATTTCTTAAAGGTATGTGAATAATGAGATGAAGCAGAACTTGATGGAGTCGTGTTATGTTGCTGATTACAAAGAAAACCAGACCTATATATACATTTAATCACCTATGGAATTGGAAACTAAATAGCCTCTACATTGTTCATCGTGCTAATTGTGTTTGAAATAGGATAGATCGCATTTGTTAGAATCGTGGGATAGTTTGAGCCACATCTAGGACAAGATCAATCGTGTAGAATAAGTAAAACTCACTTTTTTGTGGTTCTTCAATATTGATAAGAGGTGGTGTTGTGGAGTCATTGCGGTAGTTCGTATTACAATTAGATAGTTGAATATTCTATATGGTCTCTAGCGTCTCACGTTGCACAAATATTAGATTGTGACTACCAAAAGGAAAAGTCTAGCAAGAGAAGCTTTGCCCATTCAGAGCAGATTTTCATTTACTTATTAACTTTTAGAAAAATCACACGAAAACTCTAAAACATTTTATATATAATGCAATTAAATCGTGCACTTTTCAAAAAGTAAAATCAAATGCTAAATTATTCGAAAAATGTGCAATCCAGCGGCCGGAATTTTACGCGCATTCGAAATTAATCATGTTGTCGACCATAATCAAAAACATCTTTTGGGTTTTGTTAGTTGTATGACTTTTTCATGATAATCAATGAAAAATCAGACTCAAATTTGATATTATATTGAGAAAAAAAAAACAAGTTCTTAGTAAAACCCTAAGTCTGATGGTAAATTGAATCATTAAACTCGATCAAAATTTCAATTTATAAATTTGCAGTTGCCCACAATCATGGAAACGTTGCCATTGAATGTTAACATCTCAATCATAATTTTCTTTAGTTAATGAGAATTAAAATAAAACTCTACATTTTAGCGACTCCATTTTACTGCTTTTAATTTGTTGATTTTGATTTTTTTTTTTTTTGTAATTAGAGTCATGCATCTCATCGCTGATGTTTTCTTTTTGTATGTGTAAATAATTAATTAATTTTTGGTCACTTTCCAAGGTTTTTGAAATTGAAGATTTGAATTTTTGTTTTTTATATTTAAATTGGGGTTTTTGTCGACTTGGTATAAGGTTTGGATTTTAATTTCAATCGACAGTCATAGGCAAGTTGCATTCTCCATGACCCTAGAATGTGATTTGATTATAGTAGAAATAGTGCCTGAGTTTTTTTTTTTTTTGAGAAAGTAAAATAATCCGAAATTCCAGCTACTAGAAGCCAGCGGAGGGTGAGATTAGGAATCAATGGTATGGATTTTAAAATGTTTTGGATTTTATTACACTGTTTTGAATGTTGAAGACTTAATTGCACTTTGTACAATATTATTTTGGAACTTTTAGCAAAATTTTCCTTTACTTCTAACAAAAAAAACTTTTGCTATTGTTCAATTTCAGAAATTCATGAAATATTATATACAATCATACAAGTAATTTAAAAAATTTAATGTACTTCGTGTTAAATAAAAATCCAAGTATGAGGACAACAAAATTTATAAACCAAAACTTGAAAAGGAAGTAATCCCACAGCATGACATTAGGTTTTCAAATTGCTAGGTTATTCCTAATAATGCCCTCGAAGAAGTTAGAATCATCGCTGGATCCATGAAATGAAAAGCCTGGTAATCACCAGCTGCTTCATTCATAAGCAACTCTAGAATACCATCTTTAAGACTAGCTATCTATGTTGAGTAAATTCTATTCAGAGTCTCATACTGTGATTTAATATGAAACTGGGTCCCTGAATTTTGATTTAAAAAATCGAACATATTGAATTCGATTTATTCACATTGAGTAATGTCACTAAAATCTAATCAATTTTCAATGAAAATGCCAATGAGGCCACGACCTAGTGCTTGATTAGGCGTTCACCCTAACTCAAAAATTAAAAGATAATTAAAAGAATTAAAACGCTCAATTTTTTAAAATTGACTTTTGAGTATTTGTTTCAAAGAGTCGAACTCTTTTTCCAAAATGGATGCCTCCATAAAAATAATTGTCAAAATATATCTTCCAAAATTATTTTTCAAACTAGACTTCTCACCACTAAATATTCTTAAAGTTGGCTCATCATCGTCATTTTAATTACTAAATAAATTTCTTATAGAATCTTGCACCTAAAAAATCTCGAGTCAAGTTCGGTTACTACTCAACGTATCCACTCAAGTCTAGGCCGCCAGAAAGGTATCATAATTTATAATTTTACGTCGAATATAGTATTAATATAATACTATTTGCAATATAAGGCAATTATCAAAATATTATTAATTACTTTACTTTAGTATCACATGTAACTTTTGGGGATATCATAATGAAATGTAATTTTATCCATACCATTATAACTATCTCAATTATTAACAAGTTTAACTAATTTTAAATATAAGTGATAAGAATAGTATGAGTGTCAAAACTTTCGTATAAAACAATTTAAAAAATCAGTTACTTAAGTGTTATCGGCATTTGCCTAAGTTGAAGAATCTGATGTGGCATTAATTTATAATAAATCATTTGACATGGCATGCTGACAAGCTAAAGTTGGCAAATAAGAAGCTAAACAAGGTTGCTTACTCATCTAATTAAAGAGGAGAAAATTGTCCAAAAAATCCTAAACCTATTGCACTTTTGCCAATTCAGTTCTAAATCTTTGAGTTAATCCGTTCAATTTTGGCCAAAAATCATTAATGTGGATGCTGGCTATCTTATGTGGCACGACTAATGCTGACGTAGATAATTTTGACCAAAAATTGCTATTTTTTTTAAAAAAAATTCCTTTTATTTTCCCCTTTTTCTTTTTCTCCTAAACCTAGGTCAACGAGATTAATGTTGAGATTTATTAAACATGCATAGGTAAAATATATCAAAATCATAACAGGCGAAAACCTATCCATGTATCTCCAAAGTATTGTTTACGCATTTTAATTAGTCCATAGAAATGAAAGAGGTCACTCAGATTACCCTTATAGTGTGCCCAAAACAACTTGATCCTAATGTTCATGGATTCTAATCCCACAAATATCATACCTCTAGCTCAAACACACCACTAATGACGCATTGAATGGCAGAGAGAATTGAGAGAGTTCATCACTTCAATTGTGCTAGCAATTATTTTGTTTTGGCTCCAACTTATTAAATTAATTCGGCCATCAAATCTAAAACCGTTTTAAAGCATCAATTTAGCCATTGACTCTAACATCGTGTTAAAGCAATAATCCTAGGTACAATTAGTGCTAATTTTGTGAGCACAGTCATGACCTGAAACAATTAAATAAAACTCCATTTAAGTTAATTTAAGCCCTACTCAATTTGATTGCCGTAATTGCAAACACATTTGCAATATTGTTTCTCCCATTGAAACGTCATCCAGAATTGGTTATGGTGTGTGACATTCCTAGGTTTATCACTAAGTTGGCAATAAAACTTGTACCAACATATTAGTACTCCAAAGAGAATTGATTATCTTGATCAATCTCCAGATCCTACAAGTCATGAGAGACATCTAGCAAAATATTGTTACTACCTAGACAGTGTTAATTTTTTAAGAACATAATAAACCTTTTAACTTTGGCTATAATGTAATTCAATCATTCTGTCTTACTATATCCTAATTAGACAAAAACCATGATAATCACTTGTCAACCCACCTATTCGATCAAATTCACAAACTTAATTGACATACATTTTTAATGAGGCGGGAACTATTCATTCTCAACGATAATCCTAGTTGAGAATTTTAATACATTGTCATGATAAGATATCATAGGACATTATTATTCTATCTTGTATATAACAAGAAGACAAATTCCATAATGTGCATACTTGTACATTCATATGTGAACAAATTATGACTATCAGGTACAAAAACGGTTCAATGAAGAGTCATTATGCACACATGTGGATCATAGCTATCAATACACAAATCAACATTGTAGATGCATTTGGTTTGGCTTTTAGTGAAAGCCTTTAGGAAAATGCAAAGGCCTTTACTCTAGGGGATTTTGGTGAAATACAAAAATTATTTAGTACATTGTAATTGAAAAATGCATTGGGAAGCAACCTTGGGGAAATATTGTCTGGTAAACATATATTTGGGAAGTCATTTAGTGTGACCAATTTAAGTTTTTAAGTTTTAATTTATTTAAGATTGAAGAAAAAAGACTATTTTCATATTTTCGTGTTGAAAGTATATAAAAAAGATATATTAACAAATTTATAAATAAAAAAATCACATTAAAGTGGACTCTTTCTAACCAGCCAAAATATAAATAAGTTCCATGTTAAAATTACACATTACTAATACATTTTGAGTCACTATTCCTTTTTAACCAATAAAATGAATGTAATCTTTTATAGGTACCACTACAAATATATGTGTGCCACGAATAGCTCCAATGCAATCCTAAAACGAAAACAAGAATATTATTGTATAATCAAAATTTATAATTTGTTCTTCATTTTTATTGTATAATCAAAATGTACCTTAAAATATGATAAAATCTTCAATTATTCCTAATCTTCTCTGAAACTTTCATAAATTGCCGATTAGTTCATAAGATCAAATCTTTTTCCCATTTCACATACTTTATTTAGTATTAAGCTTAAGTACTCACTTATGGTTTTCGAAGAGGGTTGTTGTGTTAACCGATTACCTATATGATGTCCTTAAATATACAAACATTCTTAACAATTCTATAACATCAATAATCCTAGCTCCTTAAAAAACATAGCGCATTACTAAATCATGCATTTAATTATTAAATGCATGTCCTATCCATTCTAAACATTTGATAGCATTTTATTAAATTAGCATCTTCGCCCATCAACTCTCATAACCATGCATTTTCTATATATAATGATGCCATATAAGGTTTTTTTACGACTGTATATTGCTTTATAATCCATCGTGGATTAAGTGGCTCCCACAAGTTGCCAACATTCATTTTCCTCTTTTTAATGGGTTTTCCTTTTAGGAGAACCATCCATAATTGGTTAAAGTAACAAATTATAGAGTTATAATAAGAAAAATGATGATTAATCACGACCATCCATCAACAAAACAATTATCTTTGATCTTATATATACAAACTTCATCCAATTTAAAGAACACCAACTAAATATAGGTCTCACATTAGAACATAACTAGAAATAGAGTTCATAAGTAGTGTAAATAAAGTGCAAATCACTAACTGGAAATATGTCTCACATTACAACAATGTAGCCTACGAAAGCGTTCAAACAAGTATCTAACACCCTAATGATGAATATTACACTCTTCCAATTTAAACTTGAGCCACTCTACTTTTTCTTCATCTCCATCCAAGTTCATTAAAATCTACCTATTGTCTTTCTTTTTAGCAAAATGTGAGAGTGCAAAAAAGTATAATTTTTTGTCTTGCTTAATGATAAGTATGGCTTTCAATGTTTGCATAATTTCCTTATAAAGATCAAACTCTTTTGTAATAGATGTTGTATTGCTCCTACTTTCAACATCAAAACAAAGTCCGTCAATTTGTGATACTAATTTAGCAAGTCGAGTCATGTTCTTTTTCTTTCTTTAATTGGGCTTGTCTCATTGAATTCTACGCTACTCTTTTATAGCTTCTGCTTTGACTCAGTTGAACAATTCTTTCAATTACATTACACTCTAAAGTATTATTAGTAGATCCTACACTATCGACAATATCAACTTTTATAGCCTCAATATTCTTATCATTACATTAACATTGCGTAAGATTCTATGTTATACTTTCAGTAGCAACTGTACCCCACAACATTCTAACCAACAAAACTTCAACATCTGGATGTACGTCTTTCATTAGAAAAACTTTAAGCTTAGAATTGGCCTGTCATAATATAACATTTCACGAGTTGTATCATAAAAGATAAACTTACAAAAAGGTAACAAAAGAAGAAATAAACAACTGAATTTTCCTCTCCCGCCATTCATCATTCACATCAATGCTTTTCTTCATCGAATCTTATCTTAGGTCCTATTTTCTTTTTAATCAATTGCTTCCATTTTTTCCATTCTACCTTAAGATTATTCCTTTTACTCTTCATTTGATTCTTGTCATATATTTCTTGCCTCTTGGCTCTCCAAACTTGTTAATTATAACCATCAATTCATCTTTTTTGTTGTTTGTAGAATGACTGCCTTTTTCAATTTGTTCAATGTATAACTGATAAAAAGTTTCTACATCTTACGGGCTTCAATATATCATTTCCTTTGATGAAATCGCCATTTTTCAATTAAATGAACATAAACATATTTGAAAAATGCAAACAAATAGATTAACTATAACCAAATTTCCTAAACATGAATGAACACATGCGTATGCAAATTTTTACATAACATGAAGACAAACTAGAAGCCACTCAATTTTACATAACTTGAACACAGCTTTTATATTTCTTACTTTCACAAAAAAAAAAAAACTAGAAGCTAGTCAATTTTTACAAAAGTCTTCACTAAATATACATTTTTCCTTCAAATTAAGGAAACATAAAGTTATAGCATGATGTGACTTCCAACAAAATCATTGTGGAGTGTTCAGAAAGGTAGCCTTAGTCAAATGTGGTTGTAGGAAATTAATTGGGAGAGAGAGGCCTAATGTGTTTATAAAAAGATTCATGCGAAGAAGTATCTACATCGATTAATTGTTCTAAGGCTTCGCATAAAAACCTTTATTAGCTGGGGTAAGTACACTACTAGTGTCAAAACTTGTGTACGACGCTCACTTTGATACCAAAAGTTTATTTTGGATCAGTTAAGTGCCAAATTGGAGGAAAAATGATCACTTTGGTGCCACCAGCAAGAGATTCCGGCCAAAATGATTACGTGACTTTTATATTTAAAAAAAAATCGACGCGGCAAAAGTTGAAGAAGACTATCACGTGTAATGATATAAAATAACACCATTTTCCTTTCTTCATAAGAAACGACGTCGTTTTATGCCATTCCACGTGGACTCACTTACAAAACGATGCCGCATTGCTCTATGGCCAAAACGGAGTCACTGAAGAGGGAGTAAATTAGGGTTCGTACCATACAAACTACAATTCTCGCTCGACGCTAGCCATAGCTTGCTCACCCACCGTAGTTCGCTTGCCCACCGTCGCTCACCCGCTGTCACTCGGCCACTGCCGTAGTTGCGCCGTCATTCACGGTCGTTCGCTGGCTATGTCCCCAATTGTCGCTCACTCAGGTTTGTTATGTTCTCTACATGGGTCAATTTAATGAAATATTTAGGGTTATGATGGGCAAGTTAGGGCGCGGAGGGTAAATTGAGGGCTCGGCTCAGGGGGAAAGTGGTGGGGATCTAACTTTTATGGGGATCGAATATAAAAATTTAAGGTTCCGTCGTTCACTTTCTTTTGTGTGGACCGAATAGAAAAATAGGGCGCGGAGGGGAAAATAAGGGCTTGACTCGAAGGGAAATAGTGGTAGGACCTTACTTTGTTTAATTAGTTGGACTGCTTCTATGGGGGACTGAATGTGATTGAATTGAAAAATGAGCATGGGGACCTCACTTTGTTTATTCAATTTGGCTTCCTTTGTTTATGTAAAGGGACCGAATTGAATAAATTGGTCGCATTTGTTTCTTTCGACAAAACGACAAGGACTTGCATGTGAAGTTGCTGATTCTGTCATGTCATTTCAAAAACTAATGACTTTTTTTTTTTTCCTTGGGTGCAGCATTGACATGGATGAGAATCAGGTAAACGTCATTGTTTGCTAAGGTGGAGAGTTTGTTATTGGTGCCGAGGACTAGGAATATACCGGTGAAAATGAAGATACTATCTATGTCAATGTTCGGAAGCCATCATATATTGATTTTGTGAGAGATTTGGTGTATTTTTTACGATGCAAAGTGCAAAAACTACATTACTGTGTTCTTGAGAAGGAATTGAAGGATGGCTTGAGATTTTTTAATGACGATAATGGTATTAAGGATATCATTTACCATTATCTTCACAGCGACGAAGCTAGGGTATATGTTGAGTATTATAGTGAGGATGAGGATGTGGATGAGTAGACCACCATCAAAAAAGGAGAAGTGAGCAATCCTACTCAAACAAGTAATCAGGTCGAAGATGAGTTTAGGTTAAATGAAGGGCAAAATGAGAGGGAGAGAAGTCATATTAATAGAGATGAACAAACAAGGAGATGTTTTGAAATCTTGGGTGAAGATGTGGATGATGAATACTTTATTGGATTAGAATGGGAAGTTGCTCTATTCAGTGAATCTGAATATGAATATTTGGCTTCAGTAAGTTTCCCAAGTGGCGAAGATGATAAGAACTCGCACAGTCAATACAAAAGCAAATGTAATTTCTCAGAAAAAAATTTGTAGCTTCAGGAAAGAGGTTCGATCCAGTAAACATGGATGAAGCTCCAGTTGAAGATAATAGAAGTGAAAATGAAGAAAGCTACATCAATAAAATTGCTGATTTAGAGAATGAGCTTTGCAATGATGATGAAAAACCTGTTCGTGGAAGAAAAAGTAAATACTCTCGCTATGATCCAACTATTGATAATCATGTTTTGTCTATAGGCATGAGATTTGACGATGCCAAATAGTTAAAGAAAGTTGTTGTGAAAAACTCCATTGCTGAACAATGAAGCATTGAATTCATTAGAAATACGAATGAATTTATGAAAACTAAGTGCTCACAACCCAATTGTTCATGGAAGCTCAATGGCGCACTAAGTAGGAAGTGTTTATTCAAGATTAGGTCCTTCCAGGAGAAGTATACTTGTCCAATTATAGTTAATAATAAAATGGTAAAAGTATGTGGTTATCGAAGTATTTTTTCAATACTATCAAAGCAATACCCGAGATAAAAAATCCTCAGTTTCAACTATTAGTGAAGGAGCAATTAGGGTTAATATGTCGAGGAATCAATACAAGAGAGCTAAGTTGAGAGTGATGAAAATATTGATGGATGGGTATAATGAAGAATATGCGCAAGTAAAAAATTATGTTGGCGAATGCATGCTTCAAAACCGATCTAGTAGGGTATATGTAGAGGTTGTGAAGAGGCTACTCCCTAATCTTGATCCTAGATTTGATAGATTTTATGTCTATTTTGATACATGCAAACGGGGCTTATTGGCTAGTTGTAGAAGAGTTATAGAATTAGATGGATGTTTTCTAAAGGGTTTATGTAAAGGGGAGTTGTTGGCTGCTGCGGGGAAAGATGCCAAAAATCAAATGTTTCCTATAGCTTGGGCGGTGGTGAAAATAGACAATAAGGATACTTGGTCCTGATTCCTAAAAAATTTAATAGCTGACCTTGAGATAACCGATGAGGGAGGATGGACATTCATGAGCGACCAACATAAGGTAATACCTTTGTCAATCAATTCATTCACTTTTAATATTAATCACTTGTATATTTTTCCTAACTTGTATTTATTAGTTTGAATTTTTGTATGGATTTATTCCTACATTAGCTGAGTTGATGCCACATGCTGAGCATAGAATGTGCACGAGGTTCATATATGCGCATGCGAACTGGTCAAGGAACTTCAAAGGAGATAAGTTGCAGAAGCAGCTCTCGCAGATAGCGAAGAGTACCAACATAACTGATTTCAGATTAGCCAAACAGGGATTGTTGCAGCTAACAAATGAAGGTTTTGATGCACCCTTTCGGACAGAAGCTAAGCACTAGTGTTGGGTCTTCTTCAGCGAAGAGTTCAAATGTGATATCATTGATAACAACCTCAGTAAAGTTCTCAATGGTAAAATTTTAGAGGCTAGATGCAAACCAATCATTAGCATGCTTGATGATATTCGAGTTATGGTCATGACTAGACTGCATAGGCAAATAGATGAAGCCACGAAGTGAATTAAAGATTGTAGTCCTAGGATTGTGAAGAGATTGGATACAAACATTGCTGCTAGTAGGTTCTGCCATCCAGTTTTGAATGGAGATAATGTATATGAGATCATTCAAAATTATGATAAGTATGTTGTCAACCTAGATAGAAAAAAGTGTTTATGTAGAGCTTGGCAACTGAATGGAATTCCCTGTGCCCATGCCATTTGTTCTATTCAGATGAAGCAAAAAAAACCCAGATGATTACCTAGATAATTGGTACAAAAAAAGCTTATACCTTGATTCATTCAAATTCATGATGCAACCTATCAAAAGCAGTAAATTTTGGGAGCCAACAAATCATGAAAACCCTATACTTTTGTCACTGAAGAAGGAAATAGGAAGGCCAAAAAGAAGACGAAGAATATAGCAAGAAGATGCATTAAGTCAGAGGATGAGTATGACTAGGGTAAAGATGATATACTCCTATTACCACAAGGAAATGCACAATAAGAAAGGTGGTGAGCTGAAAAAGCAACATCAACAACAAATGTAATGGCCGATTTAGTGCTAGAAATAGGACCTACTAAAGAGCTTTTTGTTGGGCCTACTAAAGGGAGGATAGAAGACATTGCTGTATTACCTACTAAAGGATAGATAGAAAGCCCTACTGTAAAGTAAGTATCCTATTTGCCTTAGTAACTTTTAAGTTCTCTTGTGTTTTTCCTCTGTCATGCATTTATAATTTGAGAAGATTTCTCCATTTGTTTCCATCATGAAAATGAGTAAATGTCTAATTATTTTTTCTAGTTTGTCATAATTTTGATATAGTACATTGTTGTGAGGTCTACTAAAGGGCCAAAGAAATGCCCTGTTGTAGGCTCAAATGCAGGGACAGGAATAGGGACTAGAATAGGCATGACAACAATAACAACAACAACAACAACTGAGTCCACTGTTAAGTAAATGAGAAAAAAAATATCCTGTAAGTTGTACATTGTTGTAATTGTCTTTTATGGGCTGAAATTTAAATTTGCTATTTATTTCTCAAGTGAAAGACGAGCAACTGCACAAGTTGCCCAGGTTGCTCCCCCATTCGTTGTTGCTACTGAAAATGATGTACCACAGTGAATAAAATGGGCTCTTGGAAAATATTAAAGTAATATAGTTATGGGATTTACACAAATAAACGTACTAGAATGACTATTTTGAATGTAAGATTTGTAGGCCTCATGCATTTAATTTGTTATACTTCAATTTATTTCATTTGGTTGACAATATGGCTATGTTCTTATAGCTTGGGAGAACTTCAAAGGTACTTATCTCTCAAAATGAGCCAACTCAAGAATCAAGGGCGCAGCCAAAAAAGAGTACTCCAAAGAAAAAGACAACGGGTATAGCCGCAAAACAGCTATCTAAAAAGAATCCAGCACAAGTTCCATCTCAACCAACTGATCATGGGAGCAATAGTGATCATATGGACCAGCACATGACATGTGCTAGAACAAAAATAGCCACTGTCAAGAACAAGGAAAATGAGGTGACAGAAAGGCCAGTTAAAAAACTTGCATATCCAGTTCGAAAAAGTGCTCAAATTATGAATCAATTCAAAGCTTCAAGAGGAAAAATGAGATGGGGGTGTTGTGCATATTGACTGATGGGAGGGTAATGGACATGGTCTCTTTTTATGTTTTCTTTTTTTAGGAAGGTGCTAGATATTGTATCTTTATTGATGGTAGTTGTTGCCATTGTTTTTTGAGGATGGTGCATATTGTCATTGTTTTCTTTTAAGAGAGTGTTGAACTTGGGGAGTGAAGTCAGACATGTTTTGAACTTTATAAAGAATCAATAATGTCAATGGTAATAGCTATTTTTGTTATTTTCTCTTGTTTTGGTTTCGGCTAATAATGTTGGCAAGACAATTATCAGTTATGTTGTATAATTTTTTGTTGTTGGTGCAATGTTCTTATGTGGTTGATATTGTTTTTAGAAATGATGTGTGCATATATTGTTGCTTATTGAAGTTGTGGATGCTAATGAATTTGTAGATTCTGGTTGGTTGTATGTGCTGGTGCAAGAACAAAATGCACCAGCTTGCCTTGGTGTAGTTGTGGGAGCTGCATATTCTTGCATGAGCAATTTTGGGTGCTGGTGCATTTTATTCAATCAACACTTGTATGGGCTGGTGCAAGAATAAGATGCACCAACAACCCAACTGGTGTAAGAACAAAATACACCAGCAACTCAACTGGTGCAACAAGATGCAAGATGCACCACAACTAGTGCAAGTCAAGTAACATTTGAAACTAACATGTTCTTTTTTAAAAAAGAAAAAAAACTTGTGCAACACAAGTGATCATTTTGTAATCGCGATTGACACTTAAATAATTACTTTTATAAAAATTTGGCACTTAAGTGATTACTATTTACAACTTATGGTACTGAAATAGTTAATCGTGAATTTGCCGCCATCCCTTAATTTTGCCATGGTTTGCAATAATAAGTTACAACAAACCAGCAAACTATTACCAAATAAAAAATGCAGCAAACCATTATATTTGAAGCAAAAACTAACCAAAACAAACATGATAATACGCAACTAAGTAAGAAAACTTTTAAGTGCTCACAACTAATGCATTCCAACTCCAACCTTCTATTTCTACTATATATTACAACAAAACCTTCTGCTTCATACAAAAATTGCAACAAACCAAAAACACACTTTACTTATAAATAATCCAATATAAGTGCATATTCCACGTCTTCGACTATGATAAACATACAAACTTTTTCACATTTAAATAGACTACATAAGAGAATAACAACACAATCAATGCTCGATAAAAGTTTCTTTCAATTTTCAGCCTTGAAACCTCCTTTTTAATTGTCGACTAGAGATGTTAAACACTTCATTTGAGCTTGCATTGAATCAACATCCTCCATCTTGTCCATTAATATAGGTGGAGGTTAATGTTGGCCTTCAAGTAATTCCAAGATTACATTTGTTACTCGATCAGAGAATTTCTTATCACTCCATTTGAAATACTTGCACTTCGAACCTTCTTTATATCTGTTGCATGTCTAAGATGTTCTTCTTGAACTCAGTGGACTCATAATAACAGCAACACTCACTATCTAATTCGTTTTTTTTTATAAGAATGTGAGCCGTTGCTGAAGCTTCTGCCCTCCATTTGCAAGAATAAGTTGATAATTTTGAGAGAAAATCGAAGTATGCTCTCAAATTGGGGATTTAGGGTTTTGAACTTTCGGTTCTCTCTCAATTTGGGGATTTATGACTCTTACTTGGGGAAAACGACGCTAAACGGCATCATTTTGTTGTTCATTGGTTGATTGTATTCTCTAACCATCCACGTCAGCTTAAAAAATTTAATAAAAAACTGCCACGTCGAATTTTCGGCTAACCAGATAGCCGTTGGCACTGAAATGATTATTTTTCAAAAGTTTTGGCACTTAAGTGATTCAAATAAACTTTTGATACCAAAGTGAGTACTGTACACAAGTTTTGACACTGATTATTTACTTACACCTTTATTAGCCCATTGATTATCATATATAGCAAAAATATATCATTTACCAGCAAGTTGTGCTTTATACGCATATTTTCCAGGAGCATAGAGGAATAATTATATCACTAGCTGTCGTATAAAAATGGCAAATCAAGGGCTGGCAAGCGCCACATGTTAAACATTTTTGTATCTAAATGTCACAAAGTTGTCAAAACAAAGTAAAACTAAAGCAACTAATCTAAGATAGCTGCCATGCTATGGATTATATGAAACATACACATTTAGTTAGAGAAACATATGACAATTTTACTTCTCCAAATTTTACAACGTTGCCAATAATGTTAATGAATAGAATTTCCCAATCTACTTCTTGCTACGTCGCACTCTTCATCTCCATCAAAAAATTTATATTAGTCGAGCAGTAATATACTTAATCAAGCACAGCATCAAAAGTACCATTTACAAAATCATCACGTACTAACAAACACAGCTAGAAAAAGCACAATAAGATGGAATTGAAGCAAAAGAACCTAGATTCGGGATGAGACAACCATTTTGGTGTCGAGCGAAGAGAGAGACTAGTTATGACGCTCCAAAACGTCACACGCAAAACATGTCCTTTCTGGTTACATGTGGAAGCATAATTAAACATTCATAACGTCCAATATGAGTATCCGCATGAGTTTAATTATATGCATAACCATCTTTATACAACATTGGTAGCTATTACAACAAAATAGTCTTTGGAAGAGTAGGGTCACTATCACCAACACCGCTCTTACTATCAAAAAGCCTAGTTGAACAAAAATCAAGCTATTTGCTTTAAGTTGATAATCTCACCCATCGACCCATACGGTGGAGCTACACTTAGTGTATACTACTACGATCCAAGTATAAACATAACTTAGGTGATATATTGTTCAAAACTGCAAATAAGGGGTGAGCTGAAACTCAATATATGAAATCTCCAAGTCCAAGGTAGGAAATCATTTTTTCACTCAATCTAGTACCAATAATAACGTGAGTTCAAGTAATATAAAATAACTATGTATGACGAGTGCGAAAGTATATGCATTATCTTTTTTATATCAAATAGTAATATTACATAAATGTAAGCCGATTACATATTATTCCATGATGCACATATATCACATAGTGCCTCACCGCTATAAATAAGAAATATATATTCCCTACTGATCATAAAGCTTACAGATATACATAGGCAAGTCATACTTGTCAATAAAACTCACCAACACACACAAGTGAGTTTATACCGACCATAAAGTTCACTGATACAAATGAGTTCATACTTGTCATTGGCTAGGACCCATCTTGACTCATGAGTTATCCAAAAATTATAGGGCATCGTCACTACCAATTCTTTGGATGACAGAATTATAAATACATCTTTGCCACACCATATAGCCCAATCATCACAAGTGCCATTTACATTAATGAGGATTGTATGACTACATGATAATGGTTAACACAGGCTTACACAAGTCAAATAAGACTACACAAGCCAATTTATATCGTGTGCAAATTATAAAATTTTCATGTCCCTTCAACCTTGTAGAGACTCATCTCTAAACAGTAGAAATGTCCAACTAACTCCAATTTTTTTTTTTTTTTTATACTCATACAATGGAATTGACTATGGCAAAGATCTTCCTCACATGGCATCATAGCCATACACATTATGATTACAACATAACAATTGTTATATGCATCACAATAATTTGTTATTTATCATGCAATTAATGATAAATGAATAATGACACGCACGTCATTACCTATACATTAATTATTTCCATATATAATCAAATAACGATAGTGCACGTAACATACTCAAATCTTGTGATCTTTCTTATATCAACAATGAATTCAATGCCTGTTTATTATTTCTTGCATGGTCATTCTCGAAATCAATATATGGTACAAGACATCATTTTTTGCAAATCATTATCGAAATGCAATCGCCATATCTTTTTCCATGCATCACTTGCATAAGTAATAATAACTCACCATATAAACACTTAAAGAATCAACAACCTAAATATCAACAATCAAAATAATCGACAATTCGAAAATTGATAACCCAAATAATCGGTAGCATTTAGTAAGGCAACACTTAGTCAGTAAATCAGTAACTTAGTTGAATTACAAAAATATCACTTTCTAGTTTTATTTCACCATATCCAAATTTTGTATTATCAAATCTTACAGAAGTCGATGAATCACAACATCATCATAGAGAAACTCATTGATTCAAGCCAAACAAAAACAACCATTTTAACATGCAACCATCGAAACTTTCTTACCCTAAACATCAAATTTCAAGTCAAAATTAACAATTATCAAAAAATCAAGTCAAGAGTACTAAAGGTGCATTTGGTTCAATTTTCCCAATAGGCTTTCAATCTTCAAAACCCCTTGGAAAAATGTTAGGGTGTTTGGGAACCATTTCCAAGAAGTTTTGTTAAAGCCAGCCTTGAGAAAGCTGAAATCTCAAGGCTAGTCCCCACTAGCCTTGGATTTTAGCATTTTTGGAATGCTGATTGTTTAATGAAATTTGTTCAATCTTCTCTTTTACCCTTAACAACTCACTAGATGCCCAATTTTGTCCCTTTTTAAAAAACAAACCCTAATTTGCTTTACTTTACGTTTACGCTTGTCTTGCTACGCTCACTCATTGCCAAATCTCATGCCTTTTCTTTTGGTGCCTAAATAACTCCTCCAAAGTCTCATTCCAATTGTCCATCTTCCTCTTTAGCTCTATCCCTCATTCCTTGCCCCTTTTCAAGTGCCTTTCCATCTCTCCTCCTCGCTTTTCCTCCTCCACTCCTCCTTCGGGTGTAGTTGTGTTCCTCTTCCCTTTTTTTTATTTTATTTTATGGATTAAGATTTTTTTGTCCAAGATGATTGGTAAGCTCTAGCTATAAACCCTAGACGCGTAACTCCCCCTACCTCTCTCTGGTTTGTGCGTGTCTATTTGTTTAAAATTGGAAAGATGGATGTTGAGTTTCACATCGTTGGCTGCTTTTGCTTGCCACCTCAATTTGAGCTCCAACCACACCTATGCTTCTCTTTACTTGTTAGCTCTTGAAACTTATTTTTTTTTTCCAAATGCTCATCTTTTGATTCCTTCACTTTTATTGAGTGAGATATCTGCTGCCTGGTTACTCTAATTGGGTTTTTCACAACTGCCTTTCTCACTCAATATCTTTAATTGATTCATTGTTCTATGTTAGTCCTTGTTAGGTTACCACTTTGTAGATGTTGTGTTAGTTTGCAAGCAACTACTCTCCATTTGTCATATGTGTATCAACCATAAAGTTTCTGATCTGACACTTGACATATAGGCACTTCCCATGGCATTGCATCCTCCTCTGCACTTTATGTCATAGGTGTAGCTAACTTTCATCTTACTAGTTAGAAATCCCATCTTTTCACCAATTTGGGACATGCAAATTAGGGGTGGGTTCCTTTCCATGATTAAATTAGGTTGACGTAGAAAAAAGATGGATCAAGTGATTAATGTATTAACTTCTATGGAGATTAGGATTTTTAAGGTGGAATCTAATTCTTCTCCATATGTTTTTGGAGTAGGGAAATCCTAAGAGGACCACACCATAACCTTCGAAGAAATTAAGTTTTTAGATAATGATTATAGTATATTTGTTTTGCTTGATAGTTTTTAATCCTTAATCAAAATTGATAGCTTGCTATTCAACCTTATTATAAGACCAAACATGCTTTGGTGCTTTAAATAGAAATTAGGTTAACTATGATATTAATTGATGCAATTTTGTAGGGATTGGGGACGAGCTTCAACTTTAAATTCCCCTTTTTTCATATATCAAGAATAGATCATTAGACCTTCGCAAGTACTTGAAAATAGTCTTGACTACTATCTAGTGTTCTTTATCTAAATCTGACTCATATCTGTTAATTATGCCTATAGTATGCACAATATCAAGTCTTGCACATACCATACATTATGCTTCCAATAGCGGATACATAAGGTATTTTTGTCATCCACTCTCTTTCTTTAGGAATATTGGGACACAAGTCCTTAAAAAGACAGATTCCATGCCTAAAAGGTAAGAATTCTCTTTTGAAATATTGCATGTTAAAAGTGTTGGCACTTTGTCTATGTATATAGACTATGAAAAGCTAGTCAATCATCTCAATCTATCCCTATAGATCTCGATATCTAAATGTAGGTTGCATCTCCTAAGTCTTTCGTGGAGAATATTTATGACTAAAATAGTTTGATCGATGATATCACATGTAATCTTTCCCAATTGAAGGTATGTTATCAACATACACAACTAGAAACACAATTATGCTCCCATTAACCTTCTTGTATACACAAGGTTCATCTGGGTTTTAATGAAGCTACAGATTTGATTACCTCATCAAAATGGATGTTCTAACTTCTAGAAGCTTGTTTGAGTTCATAAATGGCTCTCTTAAGCCTGCACAACTTCCAAATATCATAGATGTGCTAGCCATCCGGGGGTAGGAATTGCTTCTTTCACATCAATTCCTTAGACAAAATTAATAATTTGATTCAAAATCCCGTGGTGGTTCTATATAAACATCTTCATCAAGGAATCCATTTAGGAAAGCTTGACATTCATATGGAATATGTAATAGTCAAGGTTCATAACTATAGCTAACATGATTCAAATGGATTTTAGCATAAATATAAGTGAGAAAGTCTCGTCATAATCAATCCTTTCTTTTTTACGATATCCTTTTGCTACAAATCGTACTTTGTAAGTTCCAACTTAACCATTAGTGTTCATCTTCTTTTGAAGACTTATATAAAGCTAATTGGTACAAATACCATTGAGTAAGTCAACTAGAGTCCAAACATCATTGGAATACATGGAATTCATTTTGGATTTCATGGCTTTTAGCCGTTTACCAAAATTGATGCCAAACATCTTTTCCTAATAGATGTTAGGATCAATAGTTTGATCACTTTATTCAGAATGAACAAAGGTTCAGTGTGTTTAATTTAAGTATAATGAACAAGTGGACGTGACATTCTCGAACTTCTCTTAAGAGGTTGTAGTTTATTAGAAGCTCCTATTGAATTAGAGATTAGTGTCTGGCCTTGATTGTTAGGTACTTCATTATTTTTCGTCCAACACTACCTTCTTGAATGAACTAATTCTACATAAAATAAGTATTTCCATTAAGTGAAACTCTTTGGTCAGAGTGAAAATAAAAATAGTATCCAAGAGTTTTTTTTTGGATATCTAATGAAGCAACATTGTCTAAATCTAACCTCCAATTTGTTCGTTTTCACTTTTTGACATAGGCAAGACAACCTCAAACCTTAGTATGATTAAGACTCGGTTTCCTATTACATCATATCTCATAAGGGTAGTTACAATAGATTTGACTGGACTTTATTTAATAAAAATGAAACTGTCTTAAGGGCATATTCCCAAAGCAGTATAGGCAGGATCAATATAACTAATCATAGATCACACCATATCTATAAAATGCAATTTCTTTTTTGATACATCATGGTGTTTTAGAGTTCCATGAGGTAGCTGTTGAGATGAAATGTCATTGTCTTTAAGGTGGTTTGGTTCAGGAATTTAGCACTAAGGTATTCTTTTCCTAGATTAGATCAAAGAGCCTTAATACTCTTTTATGTTTGTTTTTCAACTTCAGCCTTGAATTTGTTGAAGTATTCAATCGATCTAAATTAATATTTCATTAAGTAAAAAATAATTATACAATGATAGATCATCAGTAAAGGTAATGAAGAAAGAATAACTCTATCTAGTTGATTCGATAAGTGATCTACATATATCTGGATGTATCAATCCTAAATTATTAGTAACTTGTGCACCATGTCCTACAAAGGGCGCTTTTGTCATTTTCCTTAGAAGACATGTTTCACAAGTTGAGTACAATTCAAAACCAGATAAATCAATATGCGCATCGTTACTTAACTTTGTAATCTTATCTTCTCTAATATGACCTAATTAGAGATGCTACACATATTTTGGGTTTAGATTATCTCTAGGGCATTTATTGGTTATGGCATTTATATTAGTTTGCTTATTGACATTGGTAGTCACATTACCAAACATTGTAGCAATATAAAGATTATTGGTTAACAAATCAAAACTAACACATATTTTATTATGATAAATAGAACATACATTATTAGTAAAAGAAAATTTATAATTATCTTTACTCAAATGAAGATAGAGATAAGGTTTTGAATCGTATCCTTATAATGTAGTCAATTATCTAAAATCATTACATGTCCATAGTGCAAAGATAAATAAAAAGCCCTTATTGCTAATACAACAATCCTTACTTCATTACAAATGTCAAGACAATCTCATTTCGCCCTTGTATCCTGCTTATTTCCAAATTCTACTAAGACATACAAATAGGTAAAGTTACTACAAAATTCAAAACCCATAGACTGGATTCGGCACTAACCTAAGGTTAGTTTGAATAATCATAAACACTATACCTTCAAAAGGCTAGTCCTTGACCTTCTAAATAGCATAATAGTTCTTACAATTCTTCATCCAAAATCCCTTGACATCACTGGTAATGACATTTACTTTTTTCAATCTTGGGCTTTGATGCATAGCAAATTTTAAAGGCCTCTTCAATTTCTTTTTCTTTAAAATAATCTTACTCTTTAAAGAGGAATCCTCAGCCATCGATATCACGGTGGGGTTTGTGTTGTGCATTTCCTTCTCATAAATTCCTGACATACTATGTAACTTAGCAAGATCTTTTATATCTAATGCATGTGAAAATTCTAGACAAATCTAGAGAAGAAATTGGGCAAAGGCAAGAGTGTCTGATCCATAACTAATCCATTATCCAAAATAAGATTTAGCCTAGCCAACTCTTAATGTGCCAAATTATTTTCAAAACATAATCATTTATTGGTAATCCCTCAACCATGCTCATACGATATAGGGGAGAAGTACAATATCAGTGCCATAAGTTGTGTACGGCGCTCACTTTGGTGCCAAAAGTTTCTGTCGGATCACTTAAGTGCCAAATCCGAGAAAAATTGATCACTTTGGTGTCATCGGTGAGAGATTTCAGCCAAATGAGTATGTGGCTTTTATATTTAAAAAAAAAAAAAAAGTCGACGTGGCTTAAGATTGTCCACGGTGGATGGCATAAAATGACGCCGTTTTCATTTCTTCGTAAGAAACGACATCGTTTTATACCATTCCACATGGATTCACGTAAGAAACGACGCCGCATTGCTCTACAGCCAAAAATGGTGTTGCTAAAGAGGAAGTAAAATAGGGTTCGTATACGGTTCTCGCTTGACGCTGGTCGTAGCTCACTCACCCACCATCGTTCGCTTGCCTACCATCGCTCGACCACCGCTGTAATTGCACCGTCATTCACAGTCATTCGCTAGCTACGTCCCAACTCTCGCTCACTCAAGTTTGTCATATTCTCTACGTGGGTCAATTTAGTGAAAAATTTAGGGTTCCGACGGGCAACTTAGGGCGTGGAGGGCGAATTGAGAACTCGGCTCAAGGGAAAAGTAGTAGAGAAAGTGGTGGGATCTCACTTTTATGGGGACGGAATAGAAAAATTGAGGGTTCTGTCGTCGTTCGCTTTATGT
This sequence comes from Rutidosis leptorrhynchoides, assembly GCF_046630445.1. NCBI lineage: Eukaryota > Viridiplantae > Streptophyta > Magnoliopsida > Asterales > Asteraceae > Rutidosis > Rutidosis leptorrhynchoides. Next base: position 55,089 of record NW_027266613.1, read on the forward strand.
TGTGGGGACTGAATAGAAAAATAGGGCACGGAGGGGAAAATAGGGCTCGACTCAAAGGGAAACAGTGGTGGGACCGGATTTGTTTAATTAATTGGACTGCTTCTATGGGGGATTGAATGTGATTGAATTGAAAAAATGGGTGGTGGGACCTCACTTTGTTTATTCAATTCGGTTTATTTTGTTTTTGTAAAGGCACCGAATTGGGGAGATTAATCGCATTTGTTTCTTGACAACAAAACGACAATGACCTGCATTGTGAAGTTGCTGATTCTATCATGTGGTCCCAAAAAGTAATTATGACTCTTTTTTTTTTTTTTTTTTCATTAGGTGCAGCATCGACATGGACGCGAATCGGGTAGGCGTCATTGTTTGCTATGGTGGAGCGTTTCTTATTAGCATCGGCGATTGGGAATATACTGGTGGATATGAAGGTACTATTTATGTCAATGTTCGGAAGCCATCATATATTGATTTTTCTAAGGGATTTAATATATTTTTTACAATACAAAGTGTAAAAACTACATTATTGTGTTCCTGGGAACGAATTGAAGGATGGCTTGAGATTTTTAATGACGATAATGGTATTAATGATATCATTTACCATTATCTTCACGGCAAAGAAGTTAAAGTATATGTTGTGAGGATGAGGATGAGGATGAGGATGAGGATGGGGATGAGCAAACCACCACTGAAAGAGAGAAGTGATGGATCTTATTCAAGTGAGTAATTAGGTCAGAGATGAGTTTAGGTTAGATAAAAGGCAAAATGAGAGGAGAGAAAGTTATATTGATAGAGATGAACAAACAGAGAGATGTCTTGAAATCTTGGGTGAATATTTGGGTGAAGATGTGGACAATGAAACTTCATTGGAATAGAATGGGAAATTGCTTTATCCAGTGAATCGGAAGATGAATATTTGGCTTCAGTAAATTTCCCTAGTGACGAAGATGATGATGAACTTGCACAGTCAAGACAAAAAGTAAAGGGAATTTCTGAGAAAAAAACTTGCAGCTTCAGCAAAGAGGCCCTAGCCAGTAAATAGGAATGTAGCTCCAGTTGAAGGTAAAAGAAGTGAAGATGAAGAAAGCTGCGGCGATAAAGTTATTAGTTCAGAGAATGAGCTTGACAATGATGATAAAGAACCTATTCGTCGAAGAAAAGTAAGTACCCTTACTATGAACCGACTGTTGATAAACCTGTTTTGTCTATGAGCATGAAGATTTGACGATGCCAAATAGTTCAAGGAAACTGTTGTGAAGAACTCAATTGGTGAACAGAGGAGCGTTCAATTCATTAGAAATATGAAGGAATTTGTTAGAGCTAAGTACTCACAACCCAATTGTTCATGAAAGCTCTATGGCGGCTGAGTAAGAAGGGGTCATTCTAGATAGGTCCTTCTAGGAGGAGCATACTTGTCCAATTATCTTTAACAATAAAGGGTAATAAGTGTGTGGTTAATGAAGCATTTTTTTCAACATTATCAAAGCAATGCCCGAGATCAAGAGTCCTCAATTTCAATAGTTAGTGAAGGAGCAAGTAGGGGTTAATGTGTCAAGGAATTAATGCGAGAGAGCTAAAATGAGGGTGATGAAAATATTGATGGGTGGGTATAAGGAAGAATATGCGCAGGTATGGGATTATGTGGAGAGGTCACTCCCTGATCTTGGCCTAGATTTGATAGATTTTATGTCTGTTTTGATGCATGCAAACAAGGCTTCTTGGCTGGATGTAGAAGAGTTATAGGATTGGATGGATGCTTTCTAAATGATTTATGCACTGGGGAGTCATTGGCTGCTATAGGGAAAGATGCCAATAATCAAATATTTCCGATAGCTTGGGCGGTGGTGAAAATAGAAAACAAGAATATTTGGTTCTAGTTCCTAAAAAATTTAATGGCTGACCTTGAGATAACCGATGGGGGAGGATGGGCATTCATGAGCGACCAATAGAAGGTAATTTCATTGTTAATTAATTTACTCCATTTTTAATATTAATCACTTGCATATTTTTCATAACTTGTATTTATTGGTTTGAATTTTTGTAGGGACATATTCCTGCATTGGCTGAGTTGATGCCACATGTTGAGCATAGAATGTGCGCGAGGCACATATATGCAAACTGGTCAATGAACTTCAAATGAAATAGGTTGTAGAAGCAGTTTTGGTAGATAGCAAAGAGTACCAACATGGCTGATTTCATATTAGCCGAATAAGGATTGTTGCAGTTGACAAATGAAGGTTTTGATACACTCTTCCAAACAGAAGCTAAGCACTGGTGTCAAGCCTTCTTTAGTGAAGAGTTCAAATGCGATATCATTGATAACAACCTCAGTGGAGCTTTCAATGGAAAAATTTTAAGGCCATGTGCAAACCAATCATCAACATGCTTGATGATATTCGAGTTATGGAGATGACTAGACTGTATAGGCAAAGAGATGAGGCTATGAAATGGACTAGAGACTGTGGTTCTAGGATTGTAAAGAGATTAGATGCAAACATTACTACTAGTAGGTTCTGTCATCCAGTTTGGAATGGAGACAATGGATATGAGATTATTCAAAATCAGGATAAGTATATTGTCAATCTTAATAGAAGAAAATGTTCATGCCGAGCCTCGCAACTGAATGGAATTCCCTGTGCCCATGTCATTTGTGCTATTCAGATGAAGCAAGAAAACCCAGATGATTACCTAGATGATTGGGTACAAAAAAAACTCATACCTTGCTTCATACCAATTCATGATGCAGCCTATCAAAAGCAGCAAACTTTGGGAACCAACAAATCACGAAAGTTCTCTGCCTTTGCCATTGAAGAAGCAAATATGAAGGCCAAAGAGGAGACAAAGAATGCAGCAGGAAGAGGTATAATGTAGAGGGATGAGTAGGACTAGGGCAAAGATAAAATGCTCCTATTACCACAAGGAATGACACAATAAGAAAGTTTGTGAGCTAAAAAAACAGCATCAACAGCAAGCTGATTTAATGCCTAGGGACAAGACCTACTGAAGAGCTTCTTCTTAGGCCTATTGAAGGGAGGATAGAAGGCCCTTACTAAATGGCAAATAGAAAGCCCTACTGTAAGGTAAGTATCATTTTTGCCTACTGAATGGCAAACGGAAAGCCCTACTATAAAGTAACCTATCCCTCTTTATTTCAACAACTTTTCAGTTCATATTCGATAGAGTTTGATGGTTGACTAAGTGTACTAGTTTCTCTTGTGCTTTTCCTCTATCATGCACTTGTAATTTGAGAAATTTTCTCCATTTGTTTTCCACCATGAAAATGAGTAGATGTCTAATTATTCAAATCATTGTAGTTGGTCATAATCTTGATATAGTACATTGTTGTAAGGCATACTAAAGGGCCAGAAATAGGCCTTGTTGTAGGCTCAAATGCAGGAACAGGTAGGACAACAACAACAAGAACTGAGTTCATTGTTGAGCAAATAAGAAAAAAAATATCATGTAAGTTGTGCATTGATGTATTTGTCTTATATGGGCTTAAATTTAAATTTGTTATGTGTTTCTCAGGTAAGAAAATGAGCAACTGCACAAGTTGCAAAGGTTGCTCTCTCAGTTGCTGCTAAAAATGATGCACCACAGCGAACAAAGGGGCTCTTGGAAAAAGATTAAGGCAATATAGTTATGTGATTTACACAGATGAACATACTGGAATGACTATTTTGAATGTAAGATTTATAGGCCTTATGCATTTAATTTGTTATACTTCAATTCATTTGGTTGACAATATTGCTATGTTCTTGTAGCTTTGGAGAACTTCGGAGGTACTTCTCTCTCAAGGTGGGCCAACTCAAATATCAAGGGCGCAGCCAAAGAAGAGTGCTTCAAAGAAGAAGACTGCGGGTATAAGCTGCAAAACAGCTATCCAAAAAGAACCCAACACCAGTTCTATCTCAACCAATGATTGGGAGCAATAGTGATAATATGGACCAACACATGACACGTGCTAGAACAAAAATATCCCGTGTCAAGAATAAGGAAAATGAGGTGACAGAAAAACCAGTTAAAGAACCTACACATCCAGTTCGAAAGAGTGCTCAGATTATGAATCAATTCAAAGCTCCAAGACGAAAAGGAGATCGGGGTGTTGTTCATATTGACTGATGGGAGGGTACTAGACATGGTCTCTTTTTATGTGATGCTGGACATGGTCTATTTTTTTTTTTCTTCTTTTAGGAGGGTGTTGGATATTATATCATTAATGTTAGTTGCTACCTGCATATTGGCTATTGTTTTTTTTTTTTTTAAGAGGATGCTGAACCTTCGGTGATTGGGGAGTGAAGTTAGACATGTTTTTCTTTTATTTTGTAAACAATCAATCAATGACAATGACAATAATTGTTTCTATTATTTTCTCTTGGCTTGGTTTCGGCTAGTAATGCTCGCAAGACAGTTATTAGTTATGATGTATATTTTTTACTGTTAGTGCAATATTCTTATGAGATTGATATTATTTTTAGATTTATATGTTGTTGCTAGTTGAAGTTGTGGATGTTATTTGTGGGGTTCTAATTGTATGTATTGGTGCAAGAACAAGATGCAATTTTGGGTGCTGGGTGCATCTTGTTGCATCAACACTTATATGGGCTGGTGCAAGAAGATGTACCCAGCAACCCAACTGGTGCAAGAATAAGATGCCCTGGTGTAACAAGATGCAAGATGCACCACGACTGATGCAAGTTTGAAACTTGGCACTCAAGCAATCACTATTTACAACTTGTGCAACAAAAGTGATCACTTTGTAATTGTGACTGGCACTTAAATAATCACTTTTATAAAAACTTGGCACTTAAGCGATCACTATTTACAACTTTTAGCACTAAAATGAGTAATCGTGAATTTGCCACCATCCCTTAATTTCGCCCATGGTTTGCAGTTGCAGCAAACCAGTAAACCAGCAAACCATTACAATGATAAAAATGCAGCAACTATTTTATGTGAAGCAAAAACAAACAAAAACAAACATTGACAATACACAACTAAACAATAAAAATTTTAAGTGCTCAGAACTAATACATTCCAACTCCAACCTTTCATTTCGCTATGGTTTGCATTTGCAGCAAACCAGCAAACCAGCAAACCAACAAACCATTACCAAATAAAAAATACAGCAAGCAAATCATTATATTTGAAATAAAAACTTACCAAAACAAATATTAACAATACACAATTAAACAATAAAACTTCTAAGTGCTCATAACTAATGCATTCCAACTCCAACCTTGCATTTCTATCATAGATTACAACAAACCTTCTACTTTATACAAAGATTGCAGCAAATCAAAACACATTTTACTTATAAATAATCAATACAAGTACCATATTTCATGTCTTCGACTATGGTAGACATACAAACTTCTTCTCATTTCTCACTTCACATTTGAATAAACTACCCAAAGAGAAAAACAACACAATCAACGCTCGATAAAAGTTTTTTTCAATTTTCAGCCTTGAAACCTCCCTCTTTAAATGGTCCCAAAGATGTTAAACCCTTCATTTGAGCTTGCATTGAGTCAACATCCTCCCACTTGTCCATTAACATAGGTGGAGGTTAATTGGGCCTTCAAGTAACTCTAGGATCACCTTCGTTGCTCAATCAGAGAATTTCCTATCAACCCATTTAAAATATTTGCACTTCGAGCATTCTCTATATCTACCGCACCCATGGAATCTTTTCCAGGGATTCAACCGGGTCCAAGATATTCTTCTCGAACTCAGTAACCCACAATAACAGTAACACTCACTATCTAATTCGCTTTTTTATAGGAATGTGAGCCACTGCTGAAGCTTTTGCCCTCTATTTGCAAGAGCGAGCTGATAACTTTGGGAGAAAAATCATAGTATGCACTTGAATTGGTCGAATTGGGGATTTAGGGTTTTCAATTTTCAATTCAGCTCGAATTTGGGATTTAAGGTTTCTTATTTGGGGGGAAAAGACGGCTAAACGGCATCGTTTGGTTGTTTACAAGTTGATTGCACTCTTCCGGTGATCCACGTCGGCTTTAAATATTAATAAAAAACTGTCATGTCTGATTTCCGACCAACCGGATCGATGTTGGCACTGAAATGAGCGTTTTTCAAAATTTTTGGCACTTAAATGATTCAACTGAAACTTTTGGCACTAAAGTGAACGCCATACTCAATTTATGGCACTGATAGTGTACTTCTTCCTACGATATAAATATTTCATATCTAGAAGTTTGACCATTCTTATCAAAAAAAAAAAATCTTTAAATACATAATGACCAACCAAGCACTTTCCATAATCTTATACTTTTTCTATAATTTATTATTCATTGAAGTAAGCACATATGACCTAACTTTTAACTCATCATTATGTCATTTATCATACAATACAATGCTTTAGATATCTTATATCTAGAATTTTGACCCATTCTTATTAAAAAAATTCCTTAAAAATGCATAATGACCAACCAAGCACTTTCCATAAACTCACACTTCTTTTTTTTTTTTTTTGTAATTCATTATTCATCGAAGCAAATATATATTACCTAACTTTTAACTCATCATCATGCCATTTATCGTAAGTGTTGTGCTCCTCTCGGGTCTTACCCATAAGAAAGGATTCTAGCAAGTTTTGATCAAACGCATACCTGATTTTGTAGGAATTGAGAACAATTCTCTAATTCCTCACTAAGTCATTGAAATTGGGTCCACCAAATAGTTCTTGTCAAACATAAAAAGTAAGTAGATTTGTGGTTACCATTTTTAGAATAGTAATAAATTGTTAACAACTATTTCATTTTGGTCTTTAAATGAAATAGAACATCCCATCAAATCTATTTAGATCCCATACTCCTTAAAATGGAATATGGCAATTTTCGTTGGGTAAATATTATTAGTGGGGATTGGATTCCCACTAGCCCATAGTCCACCTTACCTAGTAGTTATTGGTTTTTCAAACTTAGTGAGTGGATCAACTTATCTAACGCATCATATGCAAGTGTTATCATATCTTCCATTTGTAGATCATGAAAGTTTGACCTGATTTATTGACCTCACGATCTTAGTTAAATCCGACCCATTACTTCATGCAAGTACTGAGAACAAATGATTTCCTCACCTGATAGTTATTGAAAATCATTTGGCCCTAAACCCATATTATCATATGGATAATGGAATGATCCCTGAATGACAATCAACCCCTTTGTATCCATAGTCGGTCAATTACCCTAGAATATTGAATCAAATAATGATGATGGAAGGCCACGAGTTTAAACGCTCAATTTGACTTAATATTATAATTCTCTTAACAAATAAGAATTAGCCATTAGATCGTAAAAAATAAACATGAACCAAAATCAATTGAACGCATGAAAATGCCTTAGGATTGGCTATGATACTACTGTCGAAATTTATTAAACATGCATAGGTAAAAAAATTAAAATTATAGAGGAAATGAAAACTCATACATCTATCTCCAAAGCATTGTTCATATGTTATAAATTAGAAGTTCGTAGAAATGAGCGAACAAAAGAAAATAAAAGGACCTAATCGAATTACCCTTGTAGCATGCCCAAAACAACTTGATGTAAAAATTCTTCAAATCCGGCCTCACAAATATAGGAACTTTAGCTTAAAATACCACCAATGACACGTCAAATGGTAGAAGAAGAAATTCGAGAGAGTTCACCACTTCAATTGTGCTAGCAATTTTTTTGTCTCGGCTTTAACTTATTTACATTAATCCAGCCATCAACTCTAGAAACGCTTTAAAGCATTAATTTGGCCATTAACAATATAACCGTTTTAAATAATTAATTTGACCATTAGCTCTAAAACTGTTTAAAGCATTAATGATGGGAACAATTAGTGTTGTTTTTGGGTGCCCTTTGCTCTGCATTGTCGCGACCCGATCTCGCCACCCTCGAAATGGTATCCAAGGAGGGGAAGGTCGGGTTTAGGGATACTTGATCTCGAGATCACGAGCTCTTCCAAGCTCGTACCCCGCGTGACAGCTAATTTATTTATATGATCTGGGTATTTAACAACCTAAAAATATATAGGAGTCGCCACTAGCCTCATTTTTTGGGGGTCGGCTAGAAACCCAAATCAAGGGTCAGGAGTATTCCCTCGATTCCTACGCAACCAGATATCTAGGTTCGAGGACTTGGGTTATGCTAATATTGCTATTAGCACCCTTTTGGTACCTAAACAGTATGTTGTGTTTTTCCTAACATGTCCATGCATTTTTTTTTTTATATTTTCAGGATCGTCGATTCTATACTAAATGATCATTCGTGGTGGATTACTTTAATTCTATTCTATTTCTAAAAAAAAAAATGAAAGAGAAACAATCAATGAAATTGAAATTGCAAGACATGAAGTAAACAATCAAGAGAAAGCGGTAAACCTAATCATGCAATTCTAAAAGAATGTATAAAAGAGAAATATATGGGAAAAAGAGAGAAAAACCCGCAACTCGTCGGGTTTTATACAACAAATGGAGCCCGAGACATATGTCGGAAATGGGTATTACATGAAAATGGTCGGAATGGACATCCACCTCCACCATCTTCACGCCTCTCCATCTTCAAGGTCCTAATCTAAACCTAATCTAAAACACTAATAACTAGGTGCGTACAAATAAAAGAAACAATCAAACACATCAAGCAACCATTTTCATTTCTAAATAAGTACAATGCGAAAATCAAGTTTCGAGTGATATCTTAAAGCTCAACATTGATATGTGTCGCACCAAAATCATTCGTCTAATGATCACATGCAAAGCATATAATATGACAGGCATCCAAGCCATATAACATTGGTCCTCAATTAATTAAACAAATGAATTAGCTGACAAAAGATCATTCACCAAACCATATGCATAATTGAACATGTTCATGCTACATGTATATCCATCTAATCAATGTTTAATCCATAACTTCCAGCATGCAATCAGAATTGTAACAAAGCACATAAGACTATAAATTATGATTGTTTGATGACAAATCGCCATGAAATTGAAGCCATATCTTATCACAAGCACGTATGAGTCTTTTTGATCAAAATGACATCAATTCATAACCAAACTAACCGCAAGTTAAAATCAAATGCACACCCAATCATGGTAACAACTTTCATGGCAAAAGTTTTTTTAACGTGAGCTACATAGAAGTTAAAGAAAATTCAAGAATGCACAATATTACGTCGAGCGAAATCTAGATCGGGATGTCTTGACACATTAATGGTGATTTGACCTAAAAAGAAAATCTGAAGAATATGAAATTTTACCACAGGGCGAACAAAAGAGAGACAAACAACTTTTGTTAAGGATCTAATCTTAGAATTCCTTAACAAGAAAATCATAGAAAAAAGGACGAGGTCAGTTTTGACAAGGAAAAACGGGGTTATGAATTTCATTTTATGACAGATTTCTATCATGCGAATCACAAGAAAAGTTGAGTTCAATTGATATGCAAATCATGTGAAATCAGTATCATAGGAACAAATTTCACGATGAAGCCTCTCAAAATTTTTAACACGTGAGTTTCCAAAAGTTCAAGAACATGAACAAGTCAATCAAGAATAGAACATAGTAGCATGTCACACCATCATTCTACAACATATTGACAGCAATTGGACAAATCTACTATCTATCTTAAGACTTAATAGCAACTAGCCACAGAAAAGACAGCATTTCTATAATCGAATCAACTTCAAAAATCAAAGACAACATTTCATTATATATTGTAACTAAAATCATGTGAATTTACAAAATCCTAGAAGAGTTCAAGGTCCATCAAAGTAGAACATAGCAGCAAGGCAAACATACAACCATTTTTTTTTTCTGTAGATGATGGAAGTGTGGATCTTCAGGTAAATCATTTTTATCAATGGCTGCCATCTAAGGGAACATCTGCAAAAGTGTCTTCATCTTATAGATATTCCTGCATAACTGTGGCAGTTTTTTTAAGCATCTGGAGCGTATATCTTTTGGCCGAATGGTACATACCCTATTGATGATGACAGGAATGCACATTTTCTTCCAGAATATTTCACTCAGGACAGCTCATGACTGATGACAGTTTATAATTGTAAGTCCTTACAATATCTAGGTCCTTTGACTATTTTGAGGGGGACCACTGCTGGATGAAGTACATCAAAGGATCAATTCATGGACATAGCAGGCGGTTTGTCATGCACTCAGTTTTCTCGCCAGATTGCTAAAATGCATTCATGACACTGCATCACTATTAGATTGTTTCATCATGTTCCTAATGTTGACTAAGCTTTTAGAGGTTTGAGGCCATTAATAGCGACCGTAATGAAGTATTTGTATTGACAACTGCAATTGTGGAAACTCACACATGAATCAATAGAGTAGTATCTAACATTATCTCCACATCGAACCACAATGATGTCCAATTGATGATGGGATTGAGGAAACAAGCAGCACATAGGATTATTGTGTATTTACCTAGCTCGCGGCACCAGACAGGAGATAAGACCCAAGAAATCGTCCAGATAGTGAGCCTCCGATCGAGAGAGTTACTAATCTCCGGGAGCGATCCTCAACCAGTCGACAGGAGAGAATCTCCGATCCTGATGAAGCTAGATCCGGGCGAGAGTGATCGAGTGTCTGTAAGAAAAAGAGAATTAGAGCAGGAAAGGGAATTCCCGAGCGAAAGAGTCCAGCTTGAGTCCCAAAGAGCGTGTGAGATCTGGAGAACGTCCTCGAGAGAGAGAAACCGTTCGGCTGTTTTTCCTCCGAGAGAGAATCTGAGCCAAGAGCGTTCGTCCGTTCCATCACAGTCGCGGCTGCACCGACCGATATAGGAAATTTAGATGCGGCTGTCACCGATCGGGGATGGGAATACGCCGAGCGCGAAGATGATCAGCATAGCAAGGCCAATGACCCCTTCAGGCTCTTCATCTTCGAAGCCAGAAACATCACCGGCGATTTCTTCTCTTTCTCCATCTTCTTCGACTCAATCTATCCAGAAACACAAACCTCCGAGCGGCAGAACTCCTGACGGAAGAAACGAAAACCGATCGCGAGTGGAGATCAACTTCGGATCTCAGTACTGGTGGCAACAGGCAAAGCAATGGTGGAGACGAAGGATGCGATGGTTGGTGACGCGGATTGCGGTAGCGGCGGCGCACGATCGAATCTCCACCGCAATGGGATGAACTTGAAGATTTGAGATCCGAGTCGAGTGCAGAGAAAGAGAGAGAGAAGAGCTTCCCGATGGAGGATCCTCGATCTAGGGTTTCTTTTTTTTTTTTGGTGTCGTGACCCCAAAGAAAAATCCCCAATCGAAAGAGAGAAAACCCCCCTTTTCAGCTCCGCGGGAGAGAGAGATCCTGATGAAGAGAGTGCGCAAGCCCGCCTGCTTCCCTCTGCCAGAGAATCCTCCCTTTTTATATTCTTTTTTTTCTTCTTTCTTTGTTTTCTTTTTGTTTTCTTCTCTTTTTTTTTCTTTTTGTTTTCTTTTATTTCTAATTTTTCTTTTGCTTTTCATTTCGTTTCATTTTTTCTTTTTTGTTTTGTTTTTGTTTTTCTCTCTCTCTCTCTCTCTCTCTCTCTCTCTCTCCTTCTCTCTCTCTCTCTTTTGTTTTTCTTTTCTTTGTTTTCTTTTTGGCTCTTTATTATTTTTTTTATTTTTTATTTTTTTGCAAACAATGGATGATTAAAATGTCGATGAAAATTTCGGGTGTCAACAGCTGCCCCTCTTTGGGTGGGAGCTCGAAGAGGTTCCACTCAAAGACAAAATTGATACCTGAAATTTTTAGTCGACTCGGCTTTGAAAAATAGAAATGAAAAAAGCAATGATGTGGTTGGTTAGGACGTACCTGATACTTCTTTGCTCATCAAGGTATCTGAACTCTTGTTGGGGTTTATTTACTTTGTCTTTGTTTCTCTCTCTGTGGAATAGAGTGAAGGCAATGAAATCACTAAATGGAAAATGAATGGTTAAGGATAACCATTAACCTATGGTTTAAACTAGGAGAAAGGTCTCACTGTGTAAAAACGGATTTCGATGGATGTGATGCCTCACCGTGCAAAAACGGGGTTTTGACTAGATGTGATGTCTCACCGTGTAAAAACGGATTTCGACCAGGAGAAAAGTCTCACTGGATGTGATGTCTTACCATGTAAAAAATGGGTTTCGACTGGATGCGATAGCCTCACCGTGTAAAAACGGGGTTTCGACTGGATGTGATGTCTCACCGTGTAAAAACGGGTTTTCGACTGGGAAAAAGGTCTCACCGTGTAAAAACGGGTTTCGACTGGGAAAAATGTCTCACCGTGTAAAACGGGTTTCGACTGGGAGAAAAGTCTCACCGTGTGGTTAAGGATGGACCCACAAACCTAAGAGACAAGGTTTAAGGATGACTTGGAACTTAGTGGTTTAAGGATGGACCCACGAAACCTAGTGGTTTAAGGATAGGCCCACGAACCTAGTGTGGTTTAAGGATGGATCCACGAACCTAGTGGTTTAAGGATGGACCCACGAACCTAGGAGACAAGGTTTAAGGATGACCTGGAACCTAGTGGTTTAAGGATGGACCCACGAACCTAAGAGATAAGGTTTAAGGATGACCTAGACTTGGGGACAAGGTTTTAAGATGACCTAGAACTTGGGGACAAGATTTTAAGATGACCTAGAACTTGGAGACAAGGTTTTAAGATAACCTAGAACTTCGGGACAAGGTTTTAAGTTGACCTAGAACTTGGAGACAAGGTTTTAAGATAATCTAGAACTTAAGAGACAATGATATGGTTAGGATGACCAAAAACCGGTTCACTAAGGAACAAATATTTTGAAAAAGAATTTCAAGATTATTTGAGAGCCAATCTTGCGAAATAATGCCAATTGTCAAATCCTTTCAGAGAGGATTTTAACAAAATGAGATTTGATTAACCATCTAAGGGTTAAGTCAAATATGCCAAGTGGAAATATCCCAATCAAAAAAGGTCTTTCACACTGACTCTCAAAAGGGCTTTTGTTCCCAACCATTGATATGGGAAAGCTGTTTAATCCTCACTAGAGAAGTCTCACTCAACCTATGTCTATGGCCTTCAGAAACATTCACAGTGAATACAATCCATTGATCAAAAGGTCTTTTGAAGGGGATCGTAATGATGGCTTGGTCATGGGCTTACACAAAGGGTATGCACTTTGAGGCCAAGAAATTAATATTCAATCAATATCTTCATCCAGGTTTACAAGTCAAGAATCTTGAAGATAAGATAAGATAGGATTGCCTCCACTCCTTCTAGCGGTAGCTCCTATGTGATATTCTCATTTCAATTCGAACCATCCCAATCGGAAGAGACTTCGGATAAGGGTTGTAGTGTTGGTTTGGGTGAGTCTTGAAAATGCTTGAAAAACTTTCAGATATCAAAGAGTTAAAAGTGAGTGATTATCTTGGCATCATTACCATCACACGACTTCTCAAAAATTCAACTCTTGAAATTTAACCTATCTCGAGAGTCCTTTGGGTAATTTGTCTTGAGACATGAGAGCTTCGCTCTTTGTTCTAATTATATTGCTTGCAATACATGTTTTCTTTTGCAAGACATTTCTTTTGTTTTTCAACGAATGATCTTTTGCATGATCATGGATTTTGCTCTTTTTTGCATTCTTGCATTTCTTTGCATTTTTTTTTCATGGGCATTGGCCTTGCTTTTACCAGGCACACTGCTTTTTTCATGCCCCCTAGTCTTCATTCTCTTTTGAGCATCTAAGACTCTCGAGTGGCATTTACCAATATTCTCAATTTTGTTAGTAAATCATGTGCCTTGCCCCAGTGTGGGGAGATAATCATCACCAGGGTTATGAAAGAATTGTATAAGGCTCAAATTGGCTAAGCAAGGATATTGTTTGTTGTGTAGTGAACGGAATGCTCTTCGTCACTTCGGGGATGCTTCGAGTTTCGATAAGAAATCACCTGAAGCTAGCACAAGAAGATTGATACAAGTGAAAGCAATAAAATCTTTCTTAATCTTTTGCTCCATAATTTTCAACAAGACCCCATATTTTGCCCCAATGTGGGGTTGTTCTTGACAGGGTTATTTGGAAATGCTCCCTATTTGGCTCAAAGTGGCTTGCAAGGGATACCAATAGTGTTTGGGATTAAGAAATAAAGTGTCTTTATCATTTCAAATCATGTATTCACCGTGAATGAATCCTATGCCCTAAGACATGGTTCTTTCCACTCAATTCTCTCATAGTGTATGAGGACGTGTTTGGTAAAGGGGTTGCCTCTCATCATTTTAGGCAATACTACCTGGCATATTTAACAATTCTTTTCAGGTTTTCCAAAGCACACTTTGGTTAAATTCAGCTCCTTGGGGAAATGAAAATATAATGAAATTTTGTCTGAAATGACATGTTTCCTTGACCTTGCCGGGAGATTTTTGGAAGCAAGGTTTGACAAAATTTGTAGATAGAACAGGCTTTGCTTAGCACATGGGTTCATTGCTAGAGTTCTAACTGTACTTCTAGAGTTCTAACAGACTCTAAAGTTTAAACTGACTTTTTGGCATTCTAAGGCACATGGTCACTTCTAAGTTCTAAAGAAATGGACACTTTTGGGAAATTTTGCACTCTTGAAATGAACCTCTTGCGGATAGGTAGAATCTTCGTCAGAGATCCTGCAAAATAAACAAACATGCAGATGCAATATGTATGCATGAAAATGCATGATGCAAACATCCTAAAATGGCTCAGATTCAATCCAAAAATGGCTCAAAGGCTTTCACTTTATTCATGGATAATACTTCTTGACAACTTCAGCATTTACAGGTCTTGGTAATTCATGACCATTCATTTCTACAAGGATTAGTGCTCCACCAGGTAGCACTTTCTTTACAATATATGGACCTTCATAGTTTGGAGTAAACTTCCCACAGGATCTAGAATGATAGGTAAAACCTTCCTCAAGACAAGATCGTTAATCTCGAAATGTCTTGGTCTAACCTTATGGTTGGACGACCTAGCTACTCTCTTCTGATAGCTTTGTCCATGGCATAAGGCTTTCACCCTCTTTTCATCAATCATATTAAGTTGTTCAAATCTTTGTTGAACCCATTCAGCTTCAGAGAGCTTGATTTGAGAAAGTACCCTTAGTGAAGGAATTTCCACTTTCCACAGGTAATACAGCTTCCATCCCATAAACCAATGAGAACGGTGTTGCCCCCAATCGAAGTACAAATTGAAGTTCGATAAGCAAACAAAGCATATGGCAACCGATCATGCCAATCACGATAATTTTCTGCCGTTTTGGCTAAAATCTTCTTGATGTTCTTATTTGCTGCTTCCACAGCTCCATTCATTTATGGGCAATAAGGAGAAGAATTCAAATGGCGAATGTGGAATTCTCCAAGTAAATCATCGCTTCAAGAACTCCATATCGGGCGATGATATCACGACGGATGAACTTCGCTATGCTTTTTGCAGAACATGAGTATAAAAATTGGCTTCAATCCATTTGGTGAAGTAATCAATGGCTACCAAGATAAAAATGATGTCCATTCGATGCTTTAGGATTAATCGGTCCCATGATGTCGATGCCCCACATTGAAAAAGGCCAGGACTCGGACATTTGATGTAGCTCATTAGGAGGAGCATTGATTTTGTCCCCATAAACTTGGCATTGATGAGAGCACCTCACATGCTGAATACAATCGGCTTCCATGGTCAACCAATAATAACCGAGCTTCATGATTTTTCTAGCCAAAAGATGACCGTTCATATGAGTGTCACACTCTCCTTCATATATTTTTTCAAGAGCCCAATTAATCCATTGGCATCCGCTTGAGAGAGACTTGCCCAATCTTGGTTTCTTTAGGGTTGTCTAAATCTCCCAAATTTACAGTGACCGATTGTTCGGTGGTAGGAGGTTTGGAATCTTCATGTCTGAGCCATTCTTTTTCAATACCTCGAGGATCATCTTCATTCTCTGAGTCGGAATAATCGAGTTTGTCAAAATCTTTTGAATGTGAATCCGAGCCATGTAAATGACTATCGAGATGTGAAATGTCATGCCTGAGATGCAATTGAAAAAAATGGTTAGTATATGTACATCTAAATGAATGCGATGCATGTAAATGTCATGAAAAATTTGTTTTCAACTTCAAGTTGTTTTTGAAAAATTTATTGGGAACTAGCCCTCATGTCATTGGATGTCTTCGTTCCACTAAACATTTTGAAACTATAGATCATATGGAGGCTCGGGCCTCAAAACATCATCATATGACTGATTTAGGCCTCACACGTCTATTAACAAAACATGAATTTTATTGATATGTGAAAATTGCATTACAACATATATCATCTTGGATCTAGAAAGTTTATGATCCAGATTATTATAAGCACAAACGAATGAATGGAATTCCCTCGCAGGGGAGAAATGAATGAAATTCCCCCGCGGGGGAGAAAATGAATAGAATTCCCTCGCATGGGGAGAAATGAATGGAATACAACTAAAAATTGAATGCAAGAACTAGAAACATCCCTACACAGTGGGAACTGTGGTTCTTCATTTCCATCGATAGCGCCAACCATGTTGACATCTTCAGAATGCTTTGGAAAGGGATTTTGTTGGACATTCGGTGCCGAGTCCTTAAAGGTGAGCAGCTTTTTATTCAGCAAATCTTGGATCTTATAACGAAGCATCAAACAGTTGTCCACATGATGACCCTTTTCACCCATATGATACTCACATGTCTTATTAAGGTCGAATCCGACAAACTTTGGCGGATTATCCCTCAGGATTTCTTTCGCCACAAGATGATTTTCGATCAGCATTGGAAGTAGTTGTGACATGGGTCTAGGCAATGGAGTAAATTGCCTTTGAGGGGCCTTTCCTTTACGCTCAAGTTTCTGGAAGATCCCCCTACTTCCATGGCAGGTTTATGAATTTGAGGACTATACGGCTTATAAGAAGAGGAAATTTTGTACATAGGCGATCTCCACAGTCGATTCCTTATCCCTCTTCGGGGTATATTGACGATTTGTGTTCTCAGACAACCTTCCTTCCCGCATGATCCCCTCGATGCGCTCTCCCAACTCTACAAATGTAGCAAAGTTCATACAAGTATGGTTGTACATCTTTTCGAAAAAATCACGGGGCATAGCTTGAAGCAGCAACTTCATGGTCTCTTTCTCAGACAATGGCGGTTTTACTTGAGACGCAGTGACCTTCCATCTTTGAGCGTAGGCCCTAAATGATTCAGTTCTTCTTTTCTCGACCCGAACTAATTCTTCTCGAGTCGGAGCGATTTCAGTATTAAATTTGTATTGCTGAAGGAATCATCAACAGAGATCTTCCCAAGTACGGATTTTCGCCATGTCCAACTCTATGAACCACGTTAACGCAGGACCCAACCAGGCTGTCCTGAAATGAATTGATCAAGAGTGGGGGATTATCTGAATAACGGGCCATCTTGCCCAATTAGTACTTCAAATGTGTCTTAGGACATCCAATGTCGTCGTATTTTCTTGTGAACTCCGGCTCCTTATAGAATTCAGGGACCGTAACTTTGGCAAATGGTGACAGTTTATCAAGCCCCTGCAACTGATAGCTTTGCAGCATGCAAAGGCGCTCCTCAATCTTTGCAAGGCGCCTTGCATTTTCTTCATCAAAGTGCGAAGTTGGAATCTCTTTAAAGGGAGGCTCTGGACCGATAACTAATCGGGATTGCAGTGGGGATCTCTTCCACAGGCCCTTTTGCCATGGGCTCTACTACCGCACTTCAGGGGCGCGGTAGGGATATTCATGGTAGAAGAAGATAGATGTCAAGCTTTTGACTTGGCTGGAGAGATCGGCCAATAACGTCATCATTTGTGCCATTTGATT